>NC_047124.1:13581871-13766871 GCF_902500255.1 Thalassophryne amazonica
AGTTATTTACAATTTAGTAAAGCTTGGTCCCAGCCGTCATATACGACGGCGTCGGCCCCAGAGGGTTAATGGCGAACGGCAGTAATTCCCAGAACCCCTCCGGACGACCAATGAATCTGAATGTTTCAACCTCTTAGCAGTAAATGAATGTTTTTCATGCTACAAATAAGGTCTACACAACGTGGGCTTAATAAAACGCGTGACTGACGCAATGAAGCACATTTGACACATTACTACATAAACTTAGTTAATCAAACTGAGTTGAACTGAAACAGGAGAAATGTGGGGTGAATGTAATCGCAAAGTTATTACAAACAACATCCTTATAAACTTACTTGTATGCTTTTGTCAGCCGATCAGTGCCGGTGATGAACACATTTAAGCAGGGGTGTAAGCAGCTCTCAGTTGAATGGAGTCAGAGCTCCATCTACTGGACAAACGGTGCAAGGACATTTTACGTTGCCAACACAAACATTATTTCAGTAACTATTCTGTTTATGAGAAATTATCGGCGTTCTATTGGCAAAATTTCGGCCGATAGTGAGTACTTTGAAAAGGGCTTATATCAGTCGGGCTCTAGTAAAAAGCATGAAAAGCAGTGGTGGAGCTCAGATTTCTCTAAGTCAGGGGTTGTGCAGGGGCCACATTCTACACAGAGCGGTCAAAGGTATGTCCAAAAATGCACACTTCAGTCATTCTTTTTTCACTAGGCAACAGTTGCAGACTTGAGAAAAGTTGAGATTTGAGCATATTTTGCAAATTGTTCCTTCTTCAAACACTGTGTACTTTTCAAAAGGCTATAAACTAAAATCTTTAAAAAAAAATTCATATTTATTTAAACTGTAGCACATATTATGGCTTGTTTTACTGCATTTGGCATCCAGCCTAATGGTGCATTACCGCCACCTACTGCTCCGGACTGGGAATCGCACAGTACAAATTTCTTGGCATTTTGAGAGGACGGGTGTATCACTGGCCAATCACATTTCAGCTTAGTGCCCCGCCACCTTGTGAAAACATCATGTATTAACTAGCAATAAGAAATACCAGATAGGGCCCATAATATTGCTTTAAATAAATATGGAATTTTAAAAAAAAACCTCTAATAAACGTGTTTTAGTTCAAATGCTGCTCATGAAAAATGATGCTGTGAAACCAACGTGAACTTTAGAGAACTAAAAGATGAAAGAACATTTGAGAGACGCCAGAACCACATGAAAAACTTCTTTGTACTGCAGTACAAGTATTGCTTTAACTGCTGTAAGGCAGGACTGGGTTACGAGGTGTCTCGAGGCAGACGGCGTCCTCTCTGACACGTGGCAGGAACTTTTATACCAACACGAAGTGAAGGCAACATGTGACGACCACTGAACTCAAGGAGCACAAACACTAATTTCCAATTCCACAAATTTTTACCTTGGAAAACATTTTCAAGGTCAAAGTCCTGTTTGAAGTGGCTTTTCATGAGCTAAAATATAGATGAAAAGACTTTTCAGTGTTAAAATCAAATATCTGCTAAATCCACAATATGGATCAGATGTGGATCAAACTTAGTCTGTTCATCGAGAGTGACAGTTTGCACCTCAATGTCACAAATGAGAGTGACTGAGACACTTTTGATTGAGCTATAATGCAAAATGTACAACAAATGGGCTTTTTAATATTAAATTCAAATGTCCACAAAATCCACAATCCAGATCAAACTTTGTCAGGTGATAGTGAATGCCAGTCTGCACCTCACTTACAAATATGAGAGTGATTGGGGCACGTTTGATTAAGATATAATGTAAAATATACATTAAAACGGGCTTTCAATGTTAAATTTAAATCACCACAAAATCTGTAATCTGGATCAGATCCGGATCAAACTTTGTCAGGTGATAGTGAGTTCCAGTCTGCACCTCACTTACAAATATGAGAGTGATTGGGGCACTTTTGATTAAGATATAGTGTAAAATATACATTAAAAGGGGTTTTCAATGTTAAATTTAAATCACCACAAAATCTGTAATCTGGATCAGATCCGGATCAAACTTTGTCAGGTGATGGTGAGTGCCAGTCTGCACCTCTCTTTCAAATATGAGAGTGGTTTGGGCACTTTTGATTAAGATATAGTGTAAAATATTCATTAAAAGGGGTTTTCAATGTTAAATTTAAATCACCACAAAATCTGTAATCTGGATCAGATCTGGATCAAACTTTGTCACGTGATAGTGCCAGTCTGCACCTTACTTACAAATATGAGTGATTGGGGCACATTTGATTAAGATATAGTGTAAAATATACATTAAAAGGGGTTTTCAATGTTAAATTTAAATCACCACAAAATCTGTAATCTGGATCAGATCCGGATCAAACTTTGTCATGTGATAGTGAGTGCCAGTCTGCACCTTACTTACAAATATGAGAGTGATTGGGGCATGTTTGCTTAAGATATAATGGAAAATATGCATTTAAAGGGGCTTTCCATGTTAAATATAAAAGGCCACAAAATCTGTAATCTGGATCAGATCTGGATCAAACTTTGTCAGGTATTAGTGAGTGCCACTCTGTACCTCATCTACAAATATGATAGTGATTGGGGCATGTTTGATTAAGATATAGTGTAAAATATATATTAAACAAGGTTTTCAATGTTAAATTTAAATCACCACAAAATCTGTAATCTGGATCAGATCCGGATCAAACTTTGTCAGGTGATAGTGAGTGCCAGTCTGTACGTCACTTACAAATATGAGAGTGATTGGGGCATGTTTGCTTAAGATATAATGGAAAATATGCATTTAAAGGGGCTTTCAATGTTACATATAAATGGCCACAAAATCTGTAATCTGGATCAGATCCAGATCAAACTTTGTCAGGTATTAGTGAGTGCCACTCTGCACCTCATCTACAAATATGAGAGTGACTGGGGCACGTTTGATTAAGATATAGTGTAAAATATACATTAAACAAGGTTTTCAATGTTAAATTTAAATCACCACAGAATCTGTAATCTGGATCAGATCCAGATCATACTTTGTCAGTCGATAATGAATACCATCCTACATACTGTAATGCTCTCAAATATGAAAGGAATTTGATGTTTTTTGACAGACATGAATTTTTGAATAATCATAGGGATTTTTCCAATTTTCCAATATTTTTCCTGACTTTTCCCTTTGACCTATGACCTTGAAAACTGAATGAGTACTTGCCTATCAGGATATGAATCTTCAGTTAAAAAAAAATGATATATGGATGATATATGAAAACCTGTGGTTTACAGACTGTTCGCAAACAAATACGGGTGTAAACATAACCTCCGCTAACTTCACTGGCTAATTGGCAAGTAAAGTTGTTAAAGTGCTCCCCGCCTCTGGCTGCAGCTCTACAAACACTCACGTACTCAAGAGTTTTGTATTTCCACTACAGATATCTCTATCCATCTCCATCCATCAATGCCAGCCGCTTCCTTGTGCAGCGTTTGGCAGGTGGAGAGGAGAGGAAGACGAGTGAAGAAAAAGGAAGATCTAAGGAAGCCATCAGCAGCCTGAAGAGTCGGCGAGAATAGAACCCTGAGGCGCTGGAATGCAGGCTGCAGCACTTTGCCAGCAGTCAGGAATACAGCTTGATACATTATAGATAAGCTTTAACATCCCCGAGGCCGTAGCCGGCACTCAGTTCACGCTGAAAGATGGCGGTCCTCAGGGTTCCTACCGAGAGAGCCATCATTGAGTTGCTGTGGTCAGCCTAGGCTTCGCTGCAATGACTTTTTCATCTCAGTCCTTGGAGCAGAGTTGAGCGGGATATAATGTAATAAAGCAGCAACGCATCCACGCTTTTGTCAGAAACGATCAGGATCAGAGTCTGGCCGGTGCACAAAGAGGACGACGGGCTGGAAAAGAATAAGATCAAAGCAGTTCAGCCTGTTTTTCTTTTTTTTAAACAACACTGGCCACATAAAAACAAAAAAATGGCGCCAATCAAACATCAAGTGGACACATGGCAGCAGAGCTCTGAATAAACCTTAAAACTTTTATCATGGAGTTATTAAATCTCCCATTTTAAACTTACTGACAACATACACTGCTGGTTACGTTGGGAATCTTAACCACTGGCGGCACTCGTACTTTAAAGCTACAGTATGTAGGATTTTGGGGTGTTCAGTACAAGAAATGGTATATTGCATTCTTAGCCATTTGCTCATTAATTACCTGTAACAATCAATGTGTTTTCATACATGGAGAACGAGGTTTGCATATGTACGTTTGAGCAGGCCCCCTCATGGAGGCTGCCATGTTGTTACGGTAGCCCAAAAGGAACATATTTACCTCGCCTTTCCAATCTTTCAGCAGTCAGCAGACTGAAGAAAAAAGAAGAGGACTCAGCGATTGCTCCCTGATACACGGTCTACTCGTTGCTTACGTAAGCTAAAGCCACCTTGACACTTGCACAGATTTTATCCCCACACTGGCGTGCAATCTTACGTGCCAATCACTAAAATCATAAACTGTTGTAAACTGTGCGACGTGCCAGTGTGCAAAGACAGTTTTGGAATGTGCCACTTGCGTGAATTAGTCATGAACATTGCACAACCTATTCGCAAACACTGCATGTCCAGGCGTGCAATTGCGCACCAGGCCTTGCACCGTTTACAATAGTTTATGACGGGTTTATGTTTCTCCGAAGGCTCTCAGTTCTCCAGGTGGTTTCCATAGTAGAGAAGCTTGAATCTTCAACTGGACTGGGTTGTTTGACGCGGGGACGTTTCGCTTCTAATCGCAGAACCTTTCTCAGCTAAAATTCTTGCTCTGGTAGTCTGACTTCTGTCTTGACTTTTGTAGAGAAGAAATGAAAAAGAGTCAAGACAGAAGTCAGACTACCAGAGCAAGAATTTTAGCTGAGGAAGCTTCTGTGATTAAAAGCTAAACGTTCTCGCGTCAAGCAACTCAGTCCAGTCGAAGATTCAAGCTTCTCTACTATGACGGGTTTACTCACTGGCACACAATCTTGCATGCCAGTGTGGGGATCAAATTCGTGTAAGTGTCAAGGTGGCATAACATGTTTGAGAAATGGAGTTTCACGCGTATTCCGCATCACTAGAAAAGGCAATGGAGCGTGAACCCCTGTCACCGAAGAACCAAAAACGTGAAGGGAAACGAAATTCTGACAACAAACGCCGTAATGCAATCTGCAACTTCACCACTAGATGACACTAAATCCTGCACACTGTAGCTTTAAACTTTTGCTTAAGATTGAAGATCCGCTAATAAATTTTGAAAGCAAAAAGTACATATTAGTTGCTTCAGCAAAAGCAAATAATCCAAATCTTATAGTGCACAATTTATATCACTTCTTTTGTGGTGCTCAATTATTACGAGGCCAAAAATAATTGGACTGGTGTTTGTTATTCCCTCAATTTTTGGTGATTCTTAGACTACGGGCACTTATGTCCTTTGATCATATTGTAAGAAAAACAGAAAAAAGGGGAAATTTCACACTTTTATAGTTATCTTTACAATGAAAGTGTGTTAAGAAATTTGTTCTAGTAGTCTATGATGACTTTTTCACCTTTTTTCAGCATCATTATATACAAATATTGCCGTTTTGTGCTTGTCCCACACCCAGACTTTTGATCTTCAATGATAAACGTTTTTTCTAATGTTTTAAAATATCTCTGAATAAAATATCAGTAAAATAATCAAAACATAAGTGGGTATTCAATGTCATACAACTGTTGTGATTTTTTTTTAAACAAAATGTAGTTGTCCCACACTATTGCCGTAATTTCCACCACAACACTGTAATGTCCCTTTAAACAGTTTGTATGAAAGATTGTTTGGGTAATTTCTATGGAGATAAACAGTGACATCAGAGCACATGTACATAGCGCCAAATCACAACAAACAGTTGCCCCAAGGCACTTTATATTGTAAGGCAGTGGTGTGGTGGAAATTACATTTACAAGGCCAATAGTGCCCGTAGTTAAAGAATCACCCTTTTATACATCATCTATTTTAAAATGTAAAAAAAAAAAAAAAACATGAAAGCCTTTACAAATTCAATAAATATGTAAAATATGCCAGTTTTAAAATTTGTAGTTACATTTCTTTAGTGGTGTCCTACAATTTTAGAAAATCAGGTTGAATTTAATCAGGGTTTTATGATTATATCATTGTTGAATAATCACCATCAACAACTGCTTTTCTGGTGTCATGTGCTGGGCGGCACAGCTACAAAAGTGTCACAAAGTTTCCGAACACGGGGCTAAGAAGAATCCGGAATCATTCGTTTCAGCTGAACTCCCCCTTGTCTACCCTCCTCTCCTCACCTCCTCATCCAGTTTTCCTCCTTTCTTCCCTGTGGGTATTCTCCTACCTCGCGAGCATCCCGGCCAACGGTGAGCAGTCTGTCAGACAGCACTCTGTCAAGCCCCATCCTCATCTACTACCCCTTTGTTGCCATAGAAACGGTCAGACGTGGAAAAGTACAAGTGAGCGGATTGTCAGGGAAGAGGACGGTGCAGAGCAGCGATAGCCTGGAGAAAACTGGCAACAGAAATTTAAAAAAATAGACGTTTGTGTGAGACCAAAGCCCGTGTGGATTTGTGGGAACGTGGCGCAAACTCACTTCTGCTGGTTTTGGAGTAATTGCATGGCCAGAGTTTGTTTGCGTGGTTGCAGCGTTGCATTTTCCTGCCGTGGTTCAGTTTGATTTCACACAGTAACATTTATGAGCCACCCAAAACACAAATGAAAGCCACGTGATCACACTGAGGCGGCAACTTCTACAGTCCGCTGGACATATGAGGGCTGTCAATAAAGTAAGGGTCCTTTTTATTTTTTTCAAAACTATATGGATTTCATTCATATGTTTTTACGTCAGACATGCTTGAACCCTCGTGCGCATGCGTGAGTTTTTCCACGCCTGTCGGTGACGTCATTCGCCTGTGAGCACTCCTTGTGGGAGGAGTCGTCCAGCCCCTCGTCGGAATTCCTTTGTCTGAGAAGTTGCTGAGAGACTGGCGCTTTGTTTGATCAAAATTTTTTCTAAACCTGTGAGACACATCGAAGTGGACACGGTTCGAAAAATTAAGCTGGTTTTCAGTGAAAATTTTAACGGCTGATGAGAGATTTTGAGGTGATTCTGTCGCTTTAAGGACTTTTCACGGTGCGAGACGTCGCGCAGCGCTCTCAGGCAGCGTCATCAGCCTGTTTCAAGCTGAAAACCTCCACATTTCAGGCTCTATTGATTCAGGACGTCGTGAGAGAACAGAGAAGTTTCAGAAGAAGTCGGTTTCAGCATTTTATCCGGATATTCCACTGTTAAAGGAGATTTTTTTAATGAAAGACGTACGGACGGGTCCGCGCGTCGGGACGCAGCCGACGCGGTGCGGCGGCACAGGAAAAACACCTCCGTGTTGATAACCATTTGTTAAAATCCAGGCGGCTTTTGATTGCTTTCAGTGGAGTGAGTATATGAGAAATTGTTTAACAGCAGGACATGTTCCAACTTGTCCTTAAGGCTTCCAACAGAGGTGTTTTTCCTGTGGCGGAGCGTCGCGGCGGCTGCGTCCCGACGCGCGGACCCGTCCGCATGTCTTTCATTAAAAAAATCTCCTTTAACAGTGGAATATCCGGATAAAATGCTGAAACCGACTTCTTCTGAAACTTCTCTGTTCTCTCACGACGTCCTGGATCAATAGAGCCTGAAATGTGGAGGTTTTCAGCTTGAACAGGCTGACGACGGCGGCTGAGAGCGCAGCGCGACGTCTCGCACCGTGAAAAGTCCTTAAAGCGACAGAATCACCTCAAAATCTCTCATCAGCCGTTAAAATTTTCACTGAAAACCAGCTTAATTTTTCGAACCGTGTCCACTTCGATGTGTCTCACAGGTTTAGAAAAAATTTTGATCAAACAACGCGCCAGTCTCTCAGCAACTTCTCAGACAAAGGAATTCCGACGAGGGTCTGGATGACTCCTCCCACAAGGAGTGCTCACAGGCGAATGACGTCACCGACAGGCATGGAAAAACTCACGCATGCGCACGAGGATTCAAGCATGTCTGACGTAAAAACATATGAATGAAATCCATATAGTTTTTGAAAAAAATAAAAAGGACCGTTACTTTATTGACAGCCCTCGTAGGGCGCTATCACCATGCTATCGCTAGCCTCACTTGCTTCGTCACAGTGAGGGTTAGCTTGTTTTTTTCCTCATGTCAAACTGTACAACAGACTTCCAAACCTACTTCCCTGTAACTTTGCAGAATGTTGTATATCACAATATTTTGTCTGTGTTTGTGCAAGCTATGCTTGGCTGTGGTTGTCTCAAAAAATATATATAACCAAGTCAAGCCGCCACTGCGCAACTTATTCAGCGGTGTCTTTTGATAGGAAAACAAACTATATTTCATGTAAACTGTAATCAGGTCTGTTTTGGGCCCCAATTGATTTCCTCTTTTCTGCTGAACAGTCACACATCACACCATGGCAACTAAAATTTAATTAATATTTTACCAACTGGCCTGTTGCCATGGCTAAACAAAAGCTGAGGGGGAAACAGACATGTTATAAGCAGAGAACTGTATAATAAATTTGAAATTTAAAGCTCTTCCAGATGTCATTGAAAAATATCATTATACAGGGTGTTTCAGAAAAATTGATATCATTTTGTAAACTAATAACTTGACCATTTTTTGTTCAAATGATCTCAAATTTTAGCAGTATGTGTAAAAACAACTCAAAATTCTATGTTTAATGGGTTTTTTCTTTTCGGGTATAGAAATGTCATTCGCTAGACGAGAAAAGGCGTTTGTGTGTGTGTGTTAGCGTATGCTTGAAAACAGTCAAACAAGACTATGCAGTGTGCATTTGTGAGGGAATTCCAGAAAAATGCACCAACTGCAATGCAGATTTGGACACAAAAAGTTCAAAAAGGACAGCTGTCTGTGCGCCATGTGCACATATATAAATCTTGTGGTATCGTTCATAAAATCCACATAACTTTGAATTTCTCATTCAGATTTTGATGAATAAATCTTATTCTGCTCAACATTAAGCCTGATTAGTTTCATTTGTCTAGACTATGTAGTTACTCAGATATTCACATCAACTTTTTTTTTAAAACGTCCTATATAATTTGCTTAACAGTGATGACTTTTACAAAATGCAACATTGTAACATTTTGCTCTATGGTATGGACTAAATATACAGACTATTAAGTGTGTAAACACCCTTTGACATTCATACAACCCCACCAAGAAGATGCCTCTGGAACCGCCTCTGTTCCTTCATAATCAATCAGACTATCTCAGTTTGGTGTCCAGCCCTTCAAGACAGTTAATATAAAATGATACAGATCATCTCGACCTATTAAAAATTCACTGATGTAACCAACAATGGCCTTAGTTTAGATCTACATGGAAAGTGTTTTAGTGATCTGACAACTCAGTATGTCTGACAGATTCACAGTCCGTCCACTGCTGCAGTCAGACATGTTCATAAACGTGACGCATCCGAGAAAAAACTGAGAATATTAAGTGGCAGGAGCAAACAGGAAGAGATGAAGTGTGTGACATTGAACGGAGCCTTTGTCTCTTTTGCTCCCTCATTTCTCACCTCCATTAGTCCTCAAACCCCCACCCCACCCCCAAACTCCCTCCCCTCCCACCCCAACCCACTCAGTGGCAAAGCCCCAGTGTCCATCAACACTCCACAGGGTCACAAACATTTTCCAAAAGAACGAGATCACTGTCCTTCGATGCAACGCTGCACACCAGGATGTACGGGGTGGCAAAGAGGTGACAGGAGATAAGGAGAGGACAAGTTATGAAGACAGCAGAGAAAATAAGAAACTAGGAGAGGATGAGAGGGCAGAAAGAGGCCAAGAGAAAAATTACTTGGACAACAGAAGGGGTGACAGGAGAGAGTTTAAGAGTTGGATGAAGATAAAGGTACAGAGGAAAAAGTCAAGGGAAAGCAAAAATGAGAAATCAAAGGAGAGGAGGCAAGAGGAAAGAAAACCAAATGTAATAAACAAAAACAAAAAAAAGTGATTCTTGTTTTCAGGAAAAATCACAAGTATGCAGTGAAATTGCAAACTGATCATTTTCCATGTTTGTTGTACAGGACCACTGATCGCCATTAGACACATACGTAGATCTGAGTATCATCAGCGTAACACTGAAAGTTTATTCCATAACTGCTTATGATCTGGTGTTGTATACAGGTTTTGAGGAGCTTATTTAAGGTTTAAGTTCTACTCAACCTGGGGTCCTTGTAGGTTGATATTTCATTGTGTTTGTCAGTATGTTTGTGTGTTTGTAGGCGTGGCCCTGTTACTTGATGTTCCTTCACTGCTGTCACATCACAATCACTACACCTGTCTCTCATCTACTCATGTCACTATTTAAGCTCATCATTGTTCCCTCTTGATTTATTGGATTATTTCGGAGCCTTCCCTATTTATTTATTTATTTATTTATTCATTTGGACTGGACTACATTGACTGGTAAAATAAATCACCATTTTTCCTTACATCTGTGTGCTCACTGTCTGCATTTTGGGCTCAGTGCTTAGAAATGGTGACACATGGGGCCAAGAACAGAACCCTGGGGTACTCCACATTTTTCTGCAGGAAATTAAAATTGCATAATCATCTTGCATTTTAGCTACAAAAATTGTTGAATAATTGTTGTTTACACATGATTTAACTATGTCACACAGAGGTGAAACAAAACATGAGAGACAAACCAGTCAGGGTAATGCTTTTTGTGACTTTAAAAAGTAAGGGAAACATTATATACAAAAAAAATCAAGGTAGAGAGAAAGAATTTATCAGCTTAAAGACAGCATGTCTGTTGACATCTGGATCTATCAGGAAAATGCACGACAAACCCTGCAGAAAATGTATTCAGATGACACCATTGGTACAATTAAACTCCTCCCCAAAAAATAAACAAACCCACTTCAACCTCAAGCCAAGTTTGATTTGAAATGCACATGACCAGATTAAATTTGTACTGTAATGAAATGTTACTGGTTTAAGGTGGTGGGAGGCACTTAAAGTAACAATGCTGTTAACTGGACAACACCATCTTTCTTGGATGTTTCTTTTTCAATATTTAGGATTAATATCATTGGGGTCCTAGGCCAAAATTTAAGTTTTTCATCAAACTTGGTATACAAATGGAGGTGGGATCTGGAGTTGGTCAAGTGAGGTCCAGTTTGCCAAAGGTCAATCACTGGAGTTAAAGGTCAATTTACATTTTTCAGTTTGATTTAGAGCAACCTTGACACATGTGGAGGTGAGTTGTTGCCATAACCCCCCCCCACACACACACACAAAAAACTTCCTTTTCCCAATTTTTACCAAACTTAGTATGTCAGTGAAGGTTGAAATTTGATATTTCCAAAAATGTGCCATATACTAATATGGCAAATTACTACTTATTCTTATTCTTATTCTTATTATTATTATTATCATCAATTCTCAATCCAGTTTGAGCCAAATGTGGCACACACTATTCACACTTTTGATAAACTGCCCTGGTCAATCATAGGTCAATTATTTAAGTCAAGGTCATTGGGATCAACTATCAGACAGCCATAGCTCTTCCTGTCTTCATGCTGATGGGTTATATAGCATAGTGTACGTTCTGCCAGGAAGTAATTGCCAAGAGGAAGCAGCTGATCTCATTTCAGTCATCAACTCAAAACAAAAGGAAAACCTGCTGCTTACAGTCGCTGACCTGCACACTACCTCCACTACACCGCCACCAGCCGGTCCCTGTGTGATGTCTGAGGGTAGGCTATGCCCCTGACATCTTCTGACAATATGATTTGAGATCTATATCCCCCCTTCCCCACCGTGGCAGGAACTTCCCCCAAACACAGTTCTAACATCTTGTACAATATCACTATGAATTTAAATATTTAACTTTCTCACCTCCTGAGTCTTTATAGTAGAAGTGTGATGTACTGGGTTATAAACAAGCTTTATTCTGGGGCAGTTATTCTGTTTAACTCCGCCTTCACTGTTTGACAAGAGAAGGCGTGTCACAGCGAATAAAGCAGACACGACTCAGCCCTGTATTCAGTGAAAAACCGCAAACTATCTCCTCTTCCACTGGCCTGAGTGCCGACTCATTTTGTGTCGTGGCTCGTTGACATTCCAGAAGGCTGCACAGTGCGTGCGCCTTGTCCCACGGATCCACAAAAAGGAGAAGAGCAATAAAAATGATCAGTAATCCGAGTGGTAAATGTCAGCACTGTTGTTGCATTTCTAGGACAAAGATTGTATACTCATGCAAATGTGGCACATGACGGGTCAAACGGCTTAAAGCCGCATCATAACAGGATCACTGAGGCTCCGTCTCACGCAAACACACAGTCTGGCATTTTTCTTCTGAGAAGTCAATGCTGTCTTTGTTTAATTAGCATCAGCAGAGCTTCACACACTGAAAAAGGTCATCTTAATCTGAAACGTAACTATTCTGTATTTTTAATGATGTCACCAGGCGTATTGTTGGTTGAGCTAATAGGGTTTTTAAAAGAAATAGTGTGCACCATCTTTTATGTTTGGTTGTTATGTTACGGGGTAAAATATGTCATACAATCCAATGGACGTCAACCTTATTTGGCCATTTTGGAGAGCAACCTTTCAACACAGTCAAAACTATTCCATTTATTAATCCTATTAGCTCAACCAATAATTTGCATCACTTTTTAACAAAATTGTAGCAAATTAACTTTTGACCTATGTGCAAACAGAAATACACTTTTGTTGCCATTTTGCTGTTTATACCCTATAACTCCATAGTATTTATTCGTAGATAGTACAAACTATACCCTATTGGAGTCTTTATGGTCAGACAAATAATATGGTATATTTTCCAATATGATTGGAGAATTTTAAATATTGACCTCTTCATTGATCACTACCTGGCTATAGCGACAACTCTGGGATGGCCACTATACATTTTTGTGTAGGCCATGGCAGACCATGGCGTTTAGTCCCCTTAAGTAATACCGCTTAGGTCAAAATTGGGTTCTGGCTCATGGATTAATTTGGAGAATAATAAATGCCTTACTGTGTGATACTCCTAAGAAGATAAAAGTTCAATTTCTTAGGTGTATTATGTACCAAACCAAACATGGTGTTGCCTGATCAGTCTTAGCTAACACCTGTATTATTTTAGATAATAGTTTTCCTGCACTGGCCCCATTTGCTTTGTTTTTAACTGTTGTCTCCTGTGAGACGATAATTCCAGTGCAACAACAGCGTTATCACATGCAAAAGAGGAACTGAGCATTGCACACAAACAGAGGAAGGTCGGGAAATGGGTGAAAGGCTCTGTTCCTTCTGCTGACAGCCTGTTGGTGACCTTGAGGAAGTGAGATGGAGGCCGAGTTCGCTGAGCTGCCTGGCTGCTGTTATCGCTGGCAGACACCATATCACCTGTTTGTGTCACTGAGGGGGCGGTTATGTACAGACTGAGGATGTCTGTCTGTGTATTTGCATTTGTAATTCTTGAGTAAACACAGCCTACATCTTCACACAGACAGGAGAGCAGATATTTGCCCCGTCTGCCCTTACAAACACAGTTTAACTGGGGACAAAGAGGTCAGAAATATACATTTGGCCCCTGATTTGCCAACTTCATGGTTTTCCAATTGCATGTTTGTTGAACAGGACCACTGATCACCATTAGACACAGATCTGAGTATCATCAGCATAACATTGAAAGGTTATTCCATTACTGCTTATGATCTGGTGTCGTATACAGGTTTTGAGGATCTTATTTAATTTAAGGTTTAAGTTCTACTCACCCTGGGGTCCTTGTAGGTTGACTGAGGATGTCTGTTTGTGTATGTGCATTCGTAATTCTTGAGTAAACACAGCCTACGTCTTCACACTGACTGGAGAGTGGATATTTTCCCCGTCTGCACTTACAAACACAGTTTAACTGAGGACAAAGAGGTCATACAAAGAGGTCAAATATACATTTGACCCCTGATTTGCCAACTTCATGGTTTTCCAATTATTGACAACAACATTTGTTTTGAGAGTACTGATGGAAAAGTATCAAGAACAGAAGGAGTTGTATTATGTTTGTGGATTTAGTGTTTAGTTTTTCTCTCAAAAATTCTTGAAAGGGTAGTTGTAAAACAGCTAACTGATCATCTGCAGAGGAATGGTCTATTTGAAGAGTTTCAGTCAGGTTTTAGAATTCATCATAGTACAGAAACAGTATTAGTGAAGGTTACAAATGATCTTCTTTTGGCCTCGGACAGTGGACTCATCTCTGTGCTTGTTCTGTTAGACCTCAGTGCTGCTTTTGATACTGTTGACCATAAAATTTTATTACAGAGATTAGAGCATGCCATAGGTATTAAAGGCACTGCGTTGCGGTGGTTTGAATCATATTTATCTAATAGATTACAATTTGTTCATGTAAATGGGGAATCTTCTTCACAGACTAAGGTTAATTATGGAGTTCCACAAGGTTCTGTGCTAGGACCAATTTTATTCACTTTATACATGCTTCCCTTAGGCAGTATTATTAGACAGCATTGCTTAAATTTTCATTGTTATGCAGATGATACCCAGCTTTATCTATCCATGAAGCCAGAGGACACACACCAATTAGCTAAACTGCAGGATTGTCTTACAGACATAAAGACATGGATGACCTCTAATTTCCTGCTTTTAAACTCAGATAAAACTGAAGTTATTGTACTTGGCCCCACAAATCTTAGAAACATGGTGTCTAACCAGATCCTTACTCTCGATGGCATTACCCTGACCTCTAGTAATACTGTGAGAAATCTTGGAGTCATTTTTGATCAGGATATGTCCTTCAATGCGTATATTAAGCAAATATGTAGGACTGCTTTTTTGCATTTGCGCAATATCTCTAAAATTAGAAAGGTCTTGTCTCAGAGTGATGCTGAAAAACTAATTCATGCATTATTTCCTCTAGGCTGGACTATTGTAATTCATTATTATCAGGTTGTCCTAAAAGTTCCGTGAAAAGCCTTCAGTTAATTCAAAATGCTGCAGCTAGAGTATTGACAGGGACTAGAAGGAGAGAGCATATCTCACCCATATTGGCCTCTCTTCATTGGCTTCCTGTTAATTCTAGAATAGAATTTAAAATTCTTCTTCTTACTTATAAGGTTTTGAATAATCAGGTCCCATCTTATCTTAGGGACCTCATAGTCATAGAGACAGACACCCTCTCTACTTTTAAGATTAGGCTTAAAACCTTCCTTTTTGCTAAAGCTTATAGTTAGGCTGGATCAGGTGACCCTGAACCATCCCTTAGTTATGCTGCTATAGACTTAGACTGCTGGGGGGGGTTCCCATGATGCACTGAGTGTTTCTTTCTCTTTTTGCTCTGTATGCACCACTCTGCATTTAATCATTAGTGATTGATCTGTGCTCCCCTCCACAGCATGTCTTTTTCCTGGTTCTCTCCCTCAGCCCCAACCAGTCCCAGCAGAAGACTGCCCCTCCCTGAGCCTGGTTCTGCTGGAGGTTTCTTCCTGTTAAAAGGGAGTTTTCCTTCCCACTGTCGCCAAGTGCTTGCTCACAGGGGGTTGTTTTGACCGTTAGGGTTTTTCTGTAATTATTGTATGGCTTTTGCCTTACAATATAAAGCGCCTTGGGGCAACTGTTTGTTGTGATTTGGCGCTATATAAATAAAATTGATTTGATTTGAGTGTCAGGGTGGTGCAGGATATGATGAGGGCAGTATGACAGCAAAGTGTACAACTGGGTGGGTTCCAGGGGAAGCTGGGACTGAATCAAGGGATGACTCTGAGGCCTTTTGTCTTCATAGCGGTAGTGGACAGGTTGACAAATGAGATCAGACAGAAATCTCCATGAACTATGAAGTTTGCATGACATTATGATCTGCAGATAATGCACTGGATATGCACTGCGACTTTCATTCCCCTTCTCTCCAGAGCATACCTGCACCTCTCCAGATTTGCCTCAACTTGGTCTCTAGTCTCACTACTAGGATGAGCTTCATTACTTTCCAAATACTTGTGGGCCTAACATCATTTATAAGGAATTTTTCACATTGATGAACTTTTACTATTCGGAAAACGTGACAACAATGTTCCATTTGGAACATCTGTCAGTTATTACTGTTCCTACACTGTAATTTACAATCCAATGAAGGGAATGTAGGACAGCAGGAATTATTTTTCTAATATAGAAGGAAAAATGTGAGTATGAATAAGAAATGGAACTGCAATGTAATCTGGAAAGTATTCAAAGTGTTGCAGAAACTTTGGTGTTTGCTGGGAAGCTTTAAAAAGTGTGATCCAAAAAAAAAAGAAAAAAAAAAAAACACTCAGACTACTCAGAATAAATAAATTTAAAAAAAAAATCATTCTTCAGCTCAGGTTATGCTGAAAATAATTTTTCAGGACTCATGATACAGACAGGCAAGTACTTAAAGGCTAGTTTGCTGCTGTTTTTTGGTATTTTTAAATGTGTAAAAGGTCAGTCTGTGAGCTGTTGTTAAAGCTGTAGTAGTCTGAGATCAAGGTGACATTTTTGCTCTAATCACTGAACGAGTGACCAGCGCTGCCTCTGCTGGTGCTTTGGCAACAGGTGCTGCAGTGTGTGTGTGTGTGTGTGTGTGTGTGTGTGTGTGTGTGTGTGTGTGTGTGTGTGTGTGTGTGTGTGTGTGTGTGTGTGTGTGTGTGGCCTATAGCCCACAGCTTAGACTATGAAAAAGGACTGATCACAAATATCAGCAGGCACCTGAGACTTTTAAAGGTCAAAAATAATAATACTACAGTCCAGTAAAACTGCTTGTCAAGAATATTTTACAGTTTGACAAATCTGCTGAACGCGAGTCATCCTCGAAACCTGAGTGACCGCCCGGTGAGAGAACCCATAACAACACTGAAGAGGTACAATCTTCAGTGGCTGTGATTGGAGAGAATGTTGAATAACAAGCGTTAGTCTTCAGTGGCTTTGATTGATTTGATTGGAGAGAATGATGTATATTTAACCTTAAAACCATTATAGTCTTCAGTGGCTGTGACTGGAGAGAAAACAGCAGTATTACAAATTAAAAGTTACAGTCCCCACTGCCTGGGATTGGAGAGAATGATGTATATTTAGCCTTAAAACCATTATAGTCTTCAGTGGCTGTGACTGGAGAGAATGCTTGTATAATAAGCCTAAAAATATTAGTCTTCAGTGGCTTTGATTGATTTGATTGGAGAGAATGATGTATATTTAACCTTAAAACCATTATAGTCTTCGGTGGCTGTGACTGGAGAGAAAACAGCAGTATTACAAATTAAAAGTTATAGTCCCCACTGCCTGGGATTAGAGAGAATTATTTATATTTAGCCTTAAAACCATTATAGTCTTCAGTGGCTGTGACTGGAGAGAATGCTTGTATAATAAGCCTAAAAATATTAGTCTTCAGTGGCTTTGATTGAAGAGGAAACAGCAGTATTACAAGCTAAAAGTTACAGTCCACATTGTCTGTGACTGGAGAGAATGTTGTATAATAAGCCTTAAAATATTTGTCTTCCGTGGCTTTGACTGAAGAGAAAACAGCAGTATTACAAACTAAAAGTTACAGTCATCACTGTCTGTGACTGGAGAGAATGATGTAAATTTATCCTTAAAATATTATAGTCTTGAGTGGCTGTCAATGGAGAGAATGCTTGTATAATAAGCCTTAAACCATTATAGCCTTCAGTGGCTTTGATTGGAGAGAACACAGCTATTTTACACTAATAACACTGAAATTTACATTTGTCGATGTCTGTGATTGAACAAAAAAAAATGCTGTATATTTAGCCTTAAACCATTATAGTCTTCAGTGGCTGTGACTGGAGAGAGTTTTTTTTATAATAAGTGTTAAAACATTGTAGTCTTTAAGGGCTTTGATTGGAGAGAACACAGCTATTTTACACTAATAACACTGAAATTTACATTTGTCGGCGTCTGTGACTGAACAAAAAAAAATGCTGTATATTTAGCCTTAAACCATTATAGTCTTCAGTGGCTGTGACTGGAGAGAGTTTTTTATAATAAGCCTTAAAACATTATAGTCTTTAGTGGCTTTGATTGGAGAGAAAACAGCTATTTTACACTAATAACACTGAAATTTACATTTGTCGATGTCTGTGATTGAACAAAAAAAATGCTGTATATTTAGCCTTAAACCATTATAGTCTTCAGTGGCTGTGACTGGAGAGAGTTTTTTTTATAATAAGTGTTAAAACATTGTAGTCTTTAAGGGCTTTGATTGGAGAGAACACAGCTATTTTACACTAATAACACTGAAATTTACATTTGTCGGCGTCTGTGACTGAACAAAAAAAAATGCTGTATATTTAGCCTTAAACCATTATAGTCTTCAGTGGCTGTGACTGGAGAGAGTTTTTTATAATAAGCCTTAAAACATTATAGTCTTTAGTGGCTTTGATTGGAGAGAAAACAGCGGTTTTACACTAATAACACTGAAAGTCACGTTTGTCTCTGTGTCTGTGACTGGAGAAAATGCTGAATACGCCTTAAACAGCCTTCAGGGGATTTACACAAAAAAAAAAAAAGCTGAAACCATTTCAGTCTTCACTGTCTGTGATTGGAGATACAGTATATCTGTATAATAAACCTTAAATGGGTAGTTTAGGTAGGTTTGACTGGAGAATCAAACCAGAGATGCTCTATAATCAGCCTAAATGTTACAGTGCGCAGTGCCTGTGACTGGAGAGATTACTGAGGCTGAAACAGTTAGTCTTAACTGGCTTTTACTGGTGAAACAAACCAGTGAATTACACTCCATGAAAACTGAACAGTTACAGTCCAGTGGGTGTGATTAGAGAGAGACAAACCAGATATTTTTAAAGAAAAAGATCTTGTGCAGCAGGGTGGCTTTGCGTTGCTGCAGCTCCAATCTGTTCTCACAATCATAACATGTAACAGATAAAGTGTGGACACCCACCATGTGCTGCATTCACATGTTAACAGGGCCAAGTCACACAAGTTGTTATAACAGAATCACTGTCAGCTGAAGCAGGTGGGAGATGATCATGTGATCAATACGTGGCAATTTCACAGCATTAATGAGATGAACTATTGAAAGAAACAACAGCATTGTCGTGTTTTTGAGATGCTAAATGCGTATGCGGTATCGTTAATGATAACATCAGGCGTGTCCTTTCCGCTGTGGTAATAGGAAAAGGTTTGAAAGTACTGTCACAGTGTACAGGCAGAATTTCCCATCTTCTTTACACATGTGAATGCATTATTAACAAATTATGCAAAATAATTAAATAAATAAGCCCCCCCCCCCCCCCCACCCCCAATTTTTTTAACTGCCTGGTTCGTTTGCATGAGAAGTCCAAAACACTTTATATGCAGATGAGCAGATGTTTAAGTTTTTGTTTTTTTAATAAATGTATATATTCCTGTGTCACGCTGCACAGCTTGCTAATGGACAATTCCATAAAGTGTAATGGGCTCAGTAATGCTGCACATGTACAATGAGGGGCTGCAGCCCCAACATTTATCACAAATCCACATAAAAGTGAAAACGAAACAGATTAAAGCAACTTCACCCCGATCCATCTCCCACCTACACAGGCAGAAAACAAAAACAATCTGTTCTGTGCTTGTATACCACACGTCCAAGAATAACTGGCCTATCTGTCTAACCAATAGCTCTTCTGCAGACGTTTTGAATAACGGTGAAGGACAAACCGTTATACACATCTCAGAATGATTTGTGTTGCTGTGATTCCAGATTTGACAGTGATGTGGTCTGAAGGAATCTGAACACCAATAATGCAAACCACAAGGGACAATCATTATAGACTGAATGCAAAAATGAACACATGCATACATCTGAAGATGACCACGAATAAAGTAAATAAATGCAGAACAAAAAAAGTGATTCATATACTAAAGGAGTCATATTTTGGGGAAAAGGTTTAAACTACTATTTATATTTAAATGTAAATAAACACTTTAAGGTAGTTCATATAGGTAGTCCCTTACCTTAGCCTCGCCATCATCCCTCAACATTAGGCTTCACCAAGTCATTGCAAATGCTGATTGGCTCAGCAGAATATACAGGGCGTCAAAATGAGCAGCTAATTGTATAATAAGTGATTCATTTAAAAAAATATATTTTCACTTAATGAGGTAAACGTGCATGTTTACCTCTGTAGTGACCCTCTCCATTCTACCAGACAGCTATGATGACATTTTTTGCCTGTTCAGTGGCGACAAGTGGTTTACAGAGTGTTTGTTAGCTTGAACACACTCTTATGCTGCCAGTTAGACCACGACAGTTTTTGCATTCTAAATCAATAATGCAACAAAAATTTTTGTCCAGAGTGAAAATATGACCACAAAAAAACATTAGGACTTACTGGGTGGAAGGTCTGCGATGAGACTAGAAACAAAATGGAAAGCAGGGTTGAAAAGTACATATGAAAAAAAAACTACTCCAATTAGAAAAGCGTTGTGTCTTATAATCAGGATCATCCTATATTCGGGCCAGTGCGTTACAATGCTCGACTAAACATAAATAACTCCTGCATCCCACGATTATAGACTATCAAACCACTGGTTAGTTTTTAGCCAACCTTAATTTTTTTTTTAAATCACAATTAGCAAAACGTGACAATTTTGATGCTATTTACTCGCTATGATCCTGTTTTTGAGTGCTAAAGACATGAGTGTAGTCTGAGTTTTCCATTAAGATCACACACGCAATCTTAACGGTATCGTCACAGCGATCAAAGGGAGAGGCGATGAATACGTTACAGGCCACTACGGTGCCACTTAGACCCGTTACATAATGTTTGCAGAGCAGCTGCTGCAGTGGCACTACAACAACCAAGCAAGCGATGACAACAACAGGAAAGACTGACATCATGGCTTGTTTGACCGCCTGGTCCCTGACCGCCTGGTCTCTGACCGCCTGGCTGCTTTACAGGGAAATAATGGTGAGTTTAGTCTGACCTCACAGGACAAATAGGTGAAATATTTAAGTACACAATCAGGTTGAATCATGAAATCCAAAATGTGAACCCGTTCAACATTTTGGGTTCAAAGACAAATCTGAAGAATATGACTGAAAAACTTTACATCATGCATGCAAACCCCAAAATATACAAAAGATCAACGTGCAGGAAATCCCGTATTTAGCATCGCTCATGATAATTTAATGACAAAATAAAATCAAACTGACAAGTGCATCTTCAAAAGGAATTCAGCGCAGTCTTTCAAATGCTTTATTTTGAACTGGAATGAAACACGATATTTTAAGTTTTAATCCACACGTCAGCGATGTACAGTAAGAGAGTTGAAAGTCAGTCTGCGGCGCTTTGATCTGCAGAGTGAAGCAGCTGCAGGATTACGCGACAAAAACAAATCCAGATCATCTCTGACCTTAATCAATATTCTTCCAAACGTCCGTAGTACCTGCTTGAAAGTTTTCTGTGTAGGCTCTCAGTTGTCCAGGTGGTTTCCATAGTAGAGAAGCTTCAATCTTCAACTGGACTGGGCTGCTTGACGCGAGGACATTTCGCTTCAAATCGCAGAAGCTTCCTCAGCTAAAATTCTTGCTCTGGTAGTCTGACTTCTGTCTTGACTCTTGTAGAGAAGAAGTAGTTCAGGGGCAAGCAAAACGTCCTCGCGTCAAGCAACCCAGTCCAGTGAAAGATTCAAACTTCTCTACTATGGAAACCACCTGGACAACTGAGAGCCTACGCAGACTGGATGTTGGGACGGCTTGTAGAGAACAGTGGCTTAGGCAGGAGCCTTTGTTGGTGAGGAACAGTTCATAAACTTGTACTGAAGTTCAAGTCTCCAGGTCCTCTGTCCATAAGCTTTAGAGATACCTGGGAAGCATTTATGGGAGTTTAAAGGTGCTTGATGTCAATACCTTTACAGGAGAACAAAGGTCCAGGTCTTGAGGGCCCTGGCGCTTCCTGTCTTATTGTACAGTTGTAAGACTCCGAAGCCAACCAGTGATCGAATGCAATTACGAGATGTCTTTGATACCACGTCTCTCTGGAGGAGAGTACTGCTGGAACGATGCATCAATTGAACGGCTACTTATGAAGACGAAGAGATTTAATACTTGCATTATGATGGAAGGGGAGCTGTGACATTTTGGCCATGTGGCGCCTTTCTCTGGGCATGGGTCTACAGCGTTGAGGACCCCAGTAGCTGAAGAAGGCCAATGGGACACCCATGTCTAACTTGGTTTCTGCAGACAGTTTAGGAGGTGGGGATGGACTGGTTGTCTATCTGGGCGTTCGCCTTTCAGGACCCCGTGCCTTTTTTCGTAGCATGGTGCGGCACCTGCATATCCTCTCAGACATAAGTGTGCATATTCTCAATCAAGGCCTGCAGGAAGCAGAGCTAGTCATGCAGGTGGCTCTAAGGACATTGCAGACATCAGATCATTTTTCCCCCCAGCGCAAGACAGCTTTGATCTTTTTTGTGATTTGAAAAAGCCAAACTTGCATATTTCATATCAAATTGGAGTCACTTTCATATGTAAGCTGTGCATGGTGCTACATCACTTTCTGACAGCACCTCAGCATTACACCAACAATTTGCACGTTCAAGAGTTAAGAGCATCATCAGGTATCGCTATGGTAATGGCAATAACACTTTCAACTCCCTGCCGGATAAATAAGCCTTCCAGCAGCTCAATGGGTCGCACGCTGACAGTTAATGTGAAACATCAGCAGAAAGGAGAATTTCATAGACTAAAGACCTAAAACTGCGTGAGAACTAATCTCGTCGGAAAGATGATGGCCCCTATGGAAGGTGATGGTCTAGTGGTTAAACGTCGGGCTCGAGACCAAAGGATCCTTAGTTCAAATCCCAGCCTGAATGGAAAATCACTAAGGGCCCTTGGGCAAGGTCCTTAATCTCCAAGTTGCTCCTGCTGTGTAATGAGCGCCTTGTATGGCAGCACTCTAACATTGGGGTGAACGTGAGGCATTATTGTGAAGCGCTTTGAGCGCCTGATGCAGATGGAAAGTGCTATATAAATGCAGTCCATTTACCGGAACTTCATCCTACCGTTAAAGGAAACAGATTTTTTGTGTGTTTGTTTGTTTCAATCTGGACAAAAACAACTTCAATCAGTTGAGTATTGACTTGTTGAGTGTTGCATTTCTACCCTGTCAGATAAAAAAGATATTTTAAAAGATGCAATGAAGCATCATGATAAAATATTAGATTTAACAAATGGTATATAAGTGTTGTAAGGTCAAACTGGGGGGGGCTTTCCCTCCGAAACTAGACTTCCTATGTTTAAATTGAATTAGCCCAGCCTGAGACGTAAAAGGAGCCACGTGTGTGCGTTTGACATTATGTCCGTGCCGGAACAACTGGTGGCGAAACCTGATTCTCTGCTCAGCTTCTACTTTTAGACCAGGAAACAGGAGGTGAAAGGTTTAGCACTTGTAAAGCATGAAAGGCTGGAGACCAACAGAGCAGCCGCTAGTTACACGGGGTCACGTAAATGGCCTTGCCAAACCACGCGGCTCCCGCGTTCAGCGGCTGCTGCATAGAAGATTAAAAATAAAAACACAAGGAGCAGTGCTATTTGTTTTGAGTTTTTTTTTTAATGGAATGTATCTTTGAGGTATGAAAATAGCTCTCACAATGAAATAAGAAATTGGAAGCGCCTTCAAAGGGCACAGCAATAACTGCGTGTAACATGTCAGAGAAGCATCATATTAGAGGAAGGGCGCGGCTGTTGCCCTGTGTGGGACATGACGACTACATGGAGGCATGTGTTGGCTCGGCGGTGATATACGAGCAAGTGGAGAAAGTGGTGGGAATCGACCCCAGTACACAGGAATCAACATGAGCCACTGGCAAATAAAATGTTTCCTCGCAACGAGGCATTCCTCAGGGTTAGAAAAACAGTGACGTGGTTTCTCGAGCCTCTTTTAGACACGCAACCTATGCTATCATCTTTTAAAAGAGTCATTTTTGTATAAAAGTTGCGCAAGTAATCTCTTCCTTATGTTGACCACACAGATAATGTCCACATGAACACATCACCAATGAAGGCACCAATGGTTTCTGTACACTATGCAAGATGACGAAGTGACGCTGCTTCAGATTCGAGGTCATATTTTTCTAAGATCAAAACAATAAGTCTTAAAAAGAGTTGTTTTCAGTTCAAGTTGAGGATGACAAAGCTGAGAAACTGTTTTTACGCAGTCAGAAAACGCAAGCTTACGACATTTGTCTGACTGCAAGCAAGCACTATCATGGCTAGCGCTAATGTGCTAAGCTACAACACATCATAACATAAGTCCTATGAATTAAAAAAAAAAATACAGGATTGTTGGCTGAGCAGTTAGCTCAGTGCTTCTTTCGGAAACCTTTTCACCAAAGTTCACATCGGCATCAAATCATTGGAAGGGTTTAGCTTTGGTACCATTCTCTTTAGTTACAGTTATTTGTTACTTCCTTGAGTACCATAAAATACTTTGTACTTGCTGACAGTTCCAACCTTTGTTGATCTTATGATAGCAATTTTCATAAAAGATTGCTTAATATTAGCATTGAAAATGTGAATCAGCATAAAGAGAAGCAGAAACCAGAAGTCTTCCAATGATTTTGCACCAAACTGGATTGTGCTTATTGACAAAACACATAATATAAAACAAGGCGCAACTCCCAGCTACGAGGTGTTCAGGGGGAATGTTTTACACAAAATATTCAACATTTAGCTTAAAAAATGACTTTTGCTAATGACTAAAAATATTTAGCAAGTTGTACTATCAATGACTCATGATATGCTGCTAGCGGTTGCTAACATGCTACATTTCCACTGAAGTGAAAAAACTGTTAGCAAAACTGTTTGTAATCCGATATAATGGGAAACATTGTCATAAATGATATGTAATTCTAACGGTAATATGATGCCTGATATTTTTTAATTGCGTGTCTAAAAAGGGCTTGTGAGACTCATGTTACTCTCTGTATAAACCACCTGGAGAAGTATCAGAATCACATTTAGTTTGTAAAGAGGTTCATCCTGCCTTATTGCTAGCTTGCACATTGGCAAAACACACATAGCGATCACAAAAATAATACAGATATGCGTTAGCAGCGAAACATACTAACAGTTCTGTAATAAACTAACTGCACTTTAATATTTTCTGACCACAGAATGGAATTTAATGAGCAGGCCTCAAGATGCAGAGCCATTTTAGAGAGATTTCAGTTGTAAAGAAGCTAGCAGGATCAACAAAAACTAGCTTAACTAATTAGCCAGCATACATTTTGCAAGCTTGCTCCATCTGAACTAATCATTTATTGTTGGTACTATTCAGATGTTACAATTTGGCCACTTTTTAAAATAGTATGTCTCCAGTTATTTATTTTTAGAGCAAGACTATTTTAAGCTAGTTCAATCGCATAAAAAAATGGTTTTCAATACAGCACAATTTATGTGACTTTTGTATAATTTCGACTATAAAAACATCTCATCTGTACTTTAAGTAGACATGATGCGTACAGCTACTTTATGGCTGTACTAAAGAATATACTAATTGCGGTTACCGTTAGCATATGGAGTTACACGTTAGCAGCTTGTATTTGCACATGCTGGCATGTTGACTGGTTAATGCTAACGTTTTCCCCAATGGTTCCACATCTCTAACAGTCAGAGTCGCTAAACTTTTAGCATTAACCACGACTAAAGTTGATGGTAATTGTTAATGTTAACTGCAGTTAGCACGATAACATAATGTATGTTTTTGTTAATACAGCCTACCACTAGTCAAACGCACCATAGTACGGTAACAATGTCCAGTATAAATAGCTGTACGTGTCACATCTGTGAATCCAATAATTCCAGGAAAGATTTTCCATGTTCACTTCTAAATTTTAGCCCCTAAAACCCCTAAACCCTTTTGTGGCTCTGCCCAATTTATGCAATAAGTGGAAGAGACTTTGCAATGGTTCCACTTAAAAATGCTAATATGCATTTTAAAATAACCCCTGACAGATATATAATCCTGCTCAGATTTAAGACATCCAAAGATAGCAGGTGACACACGCCATACAATAACAGTTGATGTACACCATGAAAATACTAAGATGGACTGTTACAATAAAGCAAGCAGTAAAATAAAGCAAGTAAAAGGTCAAGCAAAGCATCTCATCATACGTCTAAAAGATATTCCAAGCTGCAACGACAAAAGATGGGTCTTTGGTTCAATCAAACAATGAAAACATGGAAATGTACTATATACCAATAATGAACTGATATGTCTAAACTAGAGCAGCCATCCTAATTATGGAGTCTACATGTAATCTCTACACTACGTACCTACAAGCAAGTATTTCTTATTCCAAACTGGCAACAACCACGCTGAACATTCATCAACAACATTTTTATAGAAAATATATACATGTCTAATAAATAAGGGACAAACCCATCGCACGGCAGAATAGTCGTTTTCTCGCATGCTTTTTGTCCATCAGTCTGTCTGTGAAAGTAGTCTGTATTGAAAAAGGAGGGTGGCACTGGTCTGTGGAAACCACAACATGGAGGAGGGGTTCTCCTGGAGAATGGAGCTCGGCGGTGAAGCGGTGGTGGAGACGCAGCCCAGTTCCATCGTCATTCTCCAACTGAACGGTCAGTTAACCTGTAAGCACAATCAGACACAATCAACACACGTGGAAACGAACAAATAAGAGTTATTACAAACCACAGGTTTCAAGTCACCCGGATTGTAAGTTACACAAGTAACTAAGCGCTTCAACCAAGGATCCTCTGGTCTCAAGCCCAGTTCTTAACCACAAGCCCATCACCTCCCCCAGTTTGTCTAGCATTATAAGTTTACCCAAATTTGGATCTATGCCCTTATAATGATTTTTTTTTTTTGAACACCTGGTGATTCAACTGTTATGTGTGTTGTATACTTGAAGCATGGTTGCACATTTACTACAAATTCTGTGGCAAACCATTAGAATTCCCATTGGATAATAAAGCTTTCAACCTACCATCCCTGGTTCTCAAGACCAGGCACCTAAGTGGCTCTACTCTACTCTTTTCTACTCTTCTATTTTACTCTTCCTTTTTAGATATACCTTAGTATACAAGCATAGCTCCACCTTAGAATTGGAATATAATATATAAGATATACCTACTGAATTTTCATGCACTCATCCAGCCCTATCAAGAAAACTTATCTGGAGCCGCCAGTGGATAGAAGAGCAAATACTGTCACAAATAAATAAATAAAAATTCACAGCACAAAGGCAGCTTTGGTTGCAGGTCGGTTGGATTTGCGACTGTTTTTTTTTTTTTTCATTCCCTCATTCAAAAAATAAATAAATCTCATGCAAGCAGGTCTGGGGCGACATTTTCTGTACACATGGCGGGACGTCGGCGCGCAATAATGCGCGGGGACAAAGGACCCACAATTTGGACTCAGTTGATCACATTTACTAGGCGTCGACATAAATTGTATTCGGCGCATGTCGCGCGCCGCCGCGCGTAAAGCTGTGCGCTTTGGATCAGAAGATCCCAAACTTTCTTTTACGCGTTAAATCCATATGTTGCTTTCAGCTGCCACGCGCCCGTGCACGAGTGGCGCGGAGTCCTGAATGGATGTGGGATCCCCTGTGAGTGCCGGGAGTCTCCACCCCACCCACACCCCTCCCCTCTTACCGCAAATAGCGCGCGGACGTCCCGCCGAGGGTCACGCCACGCTGGGCGCGCTGCGCGCAGTCTTCTGTCCCGGTATCTGCACGACGAGCAGTTGCTGCTTCTGGCGCGTGGACTTGACGGCCAGGATGGCCTGCCGGTTCTTGTACTGGACCATCTGCAGGGTGATCTCGGCGTTCCAGCCCTCGTCCTGCGGACACCTGAAGTCGATCTCTTTGCCCTCCGTCATCACCACGGTGAAGTAGACGTACTTGCCCTTCCGCTCCACGCAGTCCACGGTCTTCATGTTGGCGAAGTGCAGCTCCTTGACTCTGGCCGTGTCCCCGTGGGGCTGCGAGTGTGGCTGCGGGTGGTCGTGCTGCTTGGGCTGCAGCAGCAGCACGCCGTCCTCCGTCAGGACGCAGCGCTTCTTCTTCCACAGCTGCAGCAGCCCGTCGCTCCGCTTCTCCAGCAGACCCTCCTTCAGCACCTTCCTACCGTTCTCCAGCATCCTCCTCCTCCTCCCTGACGGCTCCACTGCGGACGGATAGCGGCTGTGGGTCCCGGAGCGGCTGAACGCATGAGACGCTGCTGCGCCGCCTGCGGTGCGCCGAGTGGAGCCGGGCTGCTCGTCACAGTCCGCGACTGGGATTTAGGGGCGGGAGGGAAGGGCGCGTGCTCCGCCCCTCTGAGTGGCACCGCCTCCTAAAGATGGGGACAAAGCTTTATGATTCGCATTTAAAGGGACAGTGCGTCACAAACGTGATGCGTTCAGGAGCAGCACAAAATTTCAGGACAACTTCGACCACGGACTGAGTGCTAAAGCCAAAAGTTCCAACTTAAAGCTACAGTGTACAGGATTTAAGGGCGTTTATCGGCATCGCTGTCCGGGTTTACCCAAATTCTTTGACAACCCCGTGCAAGTGAACAGAAACAGACTGATTAGAACTCCAGTAACTTTTGTCTTTCTTGGAAAGATTCGTATGTCATCATTAAATCATATATTCTAGATAAACTCCATTATGCTAGGAAATAATATATATTTTCAATAAAAACGACAACAATCTGTTCAGTAATTTTACAGAGCTTTAGCAGGTTTTGGTAAAACCTGATTGTGTTACAATTCAACCTCATGTGAGACGCATTAATTTGGGATGTCCGGTTCAAATTTGGTGAAAATACAATAAATTATGTTCAAGATATCAGGAACAACAAAGCCTGACGCATGTAGAGTGCAGTTCTATATGCAAATGAAGGTCTATATTAAGTATTTTGTCTTTCTTGGAAAGATTTGTATGTCATCATTAAATCATATATTCAAGAGAAACTACATTTTGCTAGGAAATAATATATATTTTCAATAAAAACGACAACAACCTGTTCAGTAAATTTACAGAGCTTTAGCAGGTTTTGGTAAAACCTGATTGTGTTCCAATTCAACCTCATGTGAGACACATTCATTTGGGATGTCTGGTTCAAATTTGGTGAAAATACAATAAAGTATGTTCAAGATATCAGGAACAACAAAGCCTGACTCATGTAGAGTGCAGTTCTATATGCAAATGAAAGGTCTATATTAAGTATCACCTATTTAATGAGAAAACTATGGCTGTCCTCATGGCCGTCCACTGATGGGCACTTATTTACAAAGAGGTATGGTGTGTTAACTGGAGGCAAGGGGGCAGAAAACAGCCTCATGTTTAATCAAATATGCTCTCAGGTAAATTTTCCATTAATAAAGGCAACAAAATTGTGTTTGCGATCAACAGGTTTTCAAAAACAGACAGACAGATCAATGTAGAAACCATACTTTCAAATGAACATGTTTCAGACATAACATTACAAAGTTAATGTACATGCCACTGACCCATGAGTCCAAACACTTCCACTTTAGTCTAATGGTTCCATCAAAGTCTTCCAGAAATCTACAGCTGTATCCATGATATTCCTTTGTCAACATTCATCTTTTCCCATGTGCTTCTTGGTTATTTTAGTGTAATAACACTCAACTTTACTCATCTTTGAATTCTTGCAGCTTCTTCAGGTTTCCATTGTATTTTCTAAAGCCGTCATTTATGTTGAGGTGGGTACTACTGGCAGGTGTCACAAAATTGCATTTTTTTTTTTTTAAGAGACTGCGACGTAATACACAGCCATTTAATCTTGCAATACATTTATTTTAAATCATATGAATCAGCTGTCAATACTGTATTTACTGTTTAAGATGGATTTTTTTTTTTTTAAATAGCTCATGCCAAATTGTCAGCCATTTTAGTGCAATGGCGCCACCTGCTGATATAGTTGCACTTCATTGGCTTCCTGTTAATTCTAGAATAGAATTTAGAATTCTTCTACTTACTTATAAGGTTTTGAATAATCAGGTCCCATCTTATCTTAGGGACCTCGTAGTACCATATCACCCCAATAGAGCGCTTCGCTCTCAGACTGCAGGCTTACTTGTAGTTCCTAGGGTTTGTAAGAGTAGAATGGGAGGCAGAGCCTTCAGCTTTCAGGCTCCTCTCCTGTGGAACCAGCTCCCAATTCAGATCAGGGAGACAGACACCCTCTCTACTTTTAAGATTAGGCTTAAAACTTTCCTTTTTGCTAAAGCTTATAGTTAGGGCTGGATCAGGTGACCCTGAACCATCCCTTAGTTATGCTGCTATAGACGTAGACTGCTGGGGGGTTCCCATGATGCACTGAGTGTTTCTTTCTCTTTTTGCTCTGTATGCACCACTCTGCATTTAATCATTAGTGATTGATCTCTGCTCCCCTCCACAGCATGTCTTTTTCCTGGTTCTCTCCCTCAGCCCCAACCAGTCCCAGCAGAAGATTGCCCCTCCCTGAGCCTGGTTCTGCTGGAGGTTTCTTCCTGTTAAAAGGGAGTTTTTCCTTCCCACTGTCGCCAAGTGCTTGCTCACAGGGGGTCGTTTTGTTTTGACCGTTGGGTTTTTACGTAATTATTGTATGGCCTTGCCTTACAATATAAAGCGCCTTGGGGCAACTGTTTGTTGTGATTTGGCGCTATATAAATAAAATTGATTGAATTGATTGAATAGCCAAATTCTGTCAGCAAGTGTAATAGAATTAAAAAAGATAAAATAAACCATTTCCACCAGCAAGGTGGTCACACTTTCATTGAGCTGTATTTGCCAATAAAAAATGTAACATTTTACCTGTTTGACAACCTTAACTGACATTAAGAAAATGGTTGAGTTTTAAATTGCAAAGACACCCTTGAACTGATGATCGAACACCAACACTAGACATTGGATGCATGTCCAAAGAATTCAGTCGATTACAAGAGAGCAGCAACAACCAGTCAGCATCATGCTGGTGCATAAACTGTGAGAAATACTGTCTTACAAAATTATTCAGCCCCTTGGTATTCCATACTTTTTTTTTATGCCATTTCAAATACAAAATCAGGCTTCTCAATATAAAAATTTCAAAAATTATCTTCCCTAAACTCAAAGCAAATCTCTACAACTTGATATAAATTAAAAATCTAAAAGCCAATCCACAGCTGTAGATTTCTGGAAGACTGCGACAGAACAGTTAAAGTGTAAGTGTTTGCACTCATGGATCACTGGTATGGAATGCATTTTTGGTTGATATTAATCGCCTCATTAATTTGGATTTCCTTTCACCAAAACAGATCAAATCAAGGCTTGTATCTCTGATGTACCTTCTGCCCAATTGTAGCTGAACTTTCAGGTCTTTTTAAGGAAACCCTCCTCTATACCCCTTCATCATGAAGCTGTATAACTAGTGGTAAAAAATGCAAAACATGCACTAGGCACAATTTCGCCAATCACAGCCACAAAAGCCTGTAACTTCTTCTGGGTTGTCTTGGTGGCTTTCTTCACTCTTCTTCTTGCACAGTCACTCAATTTTTTAGAACTGTTTCCTCCACAGATTTACCAGAGTGCCATACTGTTTTGTATTTCTTCATAACTGATGTAAATAAAGTTCAACACATTCAGTGACTTGGAAATGTTCATGTATCCATCCCCTAACTAATTTACAGGTGTAGTAGCTCAAAAACACACATGCGCTACGAAGCCACTGACTTGTATGGAATTTTATCTGCTGGTTTTGAATTTTTCACTTCAGGTTTGGCAATGGAATGTTAAAGGTCTGCCAATTAAGTGCCACTATATGCAGCACTGGCACAATTATCTCAGAACCAAGAAGTCCCCATCAGTCTTTGGCTACTACTCCGTAGCATCAAGGAACGTTGGAATCATATTGCACCTGGAAGGGCTCTTTTTGGAAAATCCAGACTGTTGATTCAAGTCCATATTCTTGGTCAGATGCCTTTTTGCCTCTGAACAAGCCTCGCCAGCAAGTTGCACTGGACAGATATGTGCATGCATGGCCAGGCCTGCTACTTGCATAAGGAACAGAAAAGCTCCAATTACAACACATGAAAAGGGAGTGTTGCTTTATTCTCAGCATAGGACAATTATGCCACCAAAACCTAATACAGAATATTAAAAAAAATAAAATTGTAGAACCTTTTAAAACTGCCGCAAGATTTAGACAAATACAGAACTCTCATTAAGTCTTGATCAGTTCTGTCAAATGTTATAAGTGGTAAATCAGCCCAAAGGCATCAACAGCATGTGTTTATGCTAACAGCAACTACCATTGACCAAACTCGCAAAGTCAATGCATTACTTAGATCTAGCATAAATTAATGTTCATTACAATCAAGTTCATGTGTTAATTAGAAGAGTCAGAACTGTTACAGCTCAATAAAATTAAAGTTGCCTCCACTTTTGGGGCATTTTAGACGATCCAATTTCTTTGTTACTTTCAAGTTTTTTATTATTATTAATAGAAATTTAATGTACAGCTTGAATAAGTCAGTCCATTTTGATGGTGAAGCTTTTGAGCTTTACACACTCCATTTGGCCAAAAAACAAAACCATAAGAAACCTTTTTAACCAATTTATTTCAACATACAGTCATAGAGTACATTAGTATTTTGTAGCATAGCATTTTGCCTTGACAACAGCTGCTCAGAAGGACCCTACAAAAACCCTGTCATGCCTTTTTCCTCAATGAACATGTTCTGAATACTCCCTGCAGAATGAGGACCCTGGCTCTCCACAATGGATATGATTCTTCTCAACGTCCAACAACTTTTTCTTTCACAACTGAAAAAAAAAGAACAGACTGGGAGGGACGCAAGCAAACATGTTTTCCATCTCGGCTCTCCTTCTGGCTTTTGAGTATTGCTCCAACATCTGACCTTCTGGCTACACAAGAAGGTTTGTGGGGGGATAGTCATTGGCCATGCAATGGCCTTGTCACACGTCCCCTCTTTCACAGTGATACAATGAACTATGACCTCAGAGGGCAGGTTGAGGTCCACGAGGCACCTGAACAGTCAAGAACCAGCAACATGATTATCAAACTGATGAAGGTTTTTGGAGTAATGCCTTTTCAATTATCATCTGGTGTGCTACACCTGCATTCCTACAGCGCCTCACGGGCCAACATACTTAGCAAGTTGCACTCCCTGCAAAGCAAGTGCTAGATCACCGCTCACTCAGGCGGGGGTGCATCCAGGTGCCACCTCTAAGGAATACTAGAGAGAACCGACTGATGACGGGACGTCACAGCACACCACGCATTAGTACAAAGTGCTATAGAAAAGGCAAGAGCCACACCACCAGGAACCAAGAGGAACCTGAAGCATAAAGTTAACGGGGCTATGTCACCCCCTACTGGCCATCCTGCCAATCCTCATCCACTTACCCATCTAAGTTAATTCTCTGGAATGTTAAGACTCAAACCAGGCCATACCAAGGGCTTGGAAAACTGAAATTAATTTGTTGAAATTAGTATTAACACATGCTTCCGTTAATGTGCTAAAGAAGGGTGGTTAACGACTGGCTCCAGTAGTTTGCTGACGGAATGTACCAAGTGTAAAGTTGTCAAGCACAAGTGGTGCAGGAAATGACCAGAAATGGGTTTTTAAAAATCCCACATCAGATGGAATCCTAGCTATAGGTCACACCTTCTCATTCACTAGAGCTGGAAATGCTACACTGGTTACAAGAGCTGGATTGCCACCAGGTACAAAAAAATAAAAAAAAAATAAAAAATAAAATAAAAAATAAAAATAAGTCACCCCAGACAATTACAAGTGGCCAAACATGAACTTTGGTCAAAGGATGATCAATAAACCAGTGATGCAGTCTAAACCACAGCTGTTATCTAAGAGCAAATACAACAGAAGACTTCACAAGAATCCAAACTAGTTTAGCAGTGAGGAAACACATTCATGCTTTTTGTAGGGAGACATTTGTTTTTCCTGTATATTCTATTGTACAGAGGAAGAAAAAAAAAAAACAGGTCTAGTAAAATACTATGTATAATTAATTGAGCAACACAGCTCTCAGTATAATACCATGAGTTTTTGTAACAAAAATCTTGAAACCATTTTCTTCAAATTCTCTACCGAGAAAAATACAAAAACATTATAAGGCGGTAAGTATCTATTTTTTATTATTATTTTTGTTTGATTTTTTTTTTGAGAAGCTGTTACAGTGCAGTTGATCATGAAGGCAGTCAGGCCAGGCTTCACTGCTGCTTGCACTCAGCTGGGGGGGCTGCATCATTCTGCAACAAATCACAGCACAGGGGAAGCTTGTTTAGAAGGCAACGAGTGCAAACAAACATGCACAGTAATCACAGACACACAGCTGAGCAACTACAAGCACACTAATACTCCTTTAAATACACAAAAAGTCTATTTCACTCAGATTGTTAACAACAGGCATCAGCCTGACTGTTCTATAATGCGGTGCCGATGCAGTGGTAACGGGCAGCGCATCCATGGAGCACGTTTTAAACGACATGTTTTGCTTGTGACAGATGGAGAGGTGAGATGCCCTTTTTCCAAGTCAGTGATAAATTGCACTTTACACAAACGTTTTTCCTTCTCATTGCACCAGTTTTATTTCTACTGACAGACTGTGCAGGTGCGTAGCCAGAGGGATGAGGGTTCCAATGATTCCCCACAACCCATAGAGTAAAGGCCCACTTTTGAAGCCATTTTAGACTTTTTTTGCACATAATACTTTTGCTAAATACTGTTCAATCAATATTTCTTTTGTACAAAATGGAACTGGCTAGCCTTGTAATTTTTTTTGCTTGTTTTTAATAAAGACCACCAAGGAGCAGTTTGGATTGAAGGCATTTTTCCCCTTAAAACATGTCAGAGCTGTTAAGCATTTACATTAAATTGACTATGTGCAAGTACAGTATCTAAATACAAGAATAAAAAACGCTAGTCATTGCAGATTTTACCCCCCACCCCCCCGATTCCGAACATTCCTGCTGTCAAACATTTCGCAACAAACAGCAAAGGGGTGATTGAGAAAATATGCTAAAATGAGATGACAGACACAACAGCAGCAATCACATCACAAATATATATTTGTGTGTTTTTGTCTCAGGAAGCAGCAAAGCTGTAAACAGGAGGGTTTTTTTCCCCCCATAAAACTGTTTACACAGATGCCTTTTAATTCCTGGAATGTTGTTTTTGCCTACTTATTTTTTTTTTTTTTTTTTTAAATGGAAGAACAAAAACATTAGCTGAAAGTTTAACATTCTAAGAGTATTTATGGACAAGTTAACCAGAGATAAATCAACTAATAAAAATAATTGCTAGCTGCAGATGTAATGAAGGGAGGGTTAAAGTTTTGGATGGATGAGCCAAGGGAGAAGAAAAAAAAAAAATCATCCATAAAAGAGTCTCAAAAAATATTCATGGTGAGAAGGCCTGTCACAATAACTATTGTTGAGCAATATTGTCCAAAACCATATTTCAATATAAAATAAGTGGTTAATGCGCTTGGTTTCAGTTCAGAAGGCTCCGGGTTCAAATCCCACCCCTGCCACATTTGTCCATGTAATGTGGAGTTGCGTCAGGAAGGGCATCCGGCGTAAAACCTGTGCCAATCCAACATGCAGATCCACCTTGGATTTGCCGTGGCGACCCCGAGTGCAAACAAGGGAGCAGCCGAAGGGACTTACTATTTTAAGACCGTCATGCAACTGAATGCAAGTGCACCATTTTTAAGAGAAATAAACACTTCATTATTAAGAATATTCAGAGATTGGAATAGAGAAATCCGATCGGGTCATATCCCAATTGGATAAGAGGCTGAAGACGATGATGATGATGGAACGCAGAAAAATATTAACATCCTAAAATAAAAACCGCACAATTAAAGTGGCTCAAAACAGTTGATGTACCAACTCATTCATGTTAGACTGTTCTCATCAGTCTTGAAAGCAAAACATTTTCATAGCAGATCTGTGAAGTGAGGGTTTGAAACAAACTTAATTCTTCCAAACCTTGTGGCTTGAGTTCTGTGTGGGGGGGAGCAGCCTGCGTCCCACTCACCATGAAACCAGAAGCAGCAATGCAGGTAGGGAAAAAGGAGAAGAAGAAGAAGAAGAAGAAGAAGAAAAAAAAAAAAAAAAAAAAAAAAAACACTCTCCATACAGTATTTTGGAGAATCTGATTACATGCTATTGGGGGTAATTCTGGTACTGTGCCATGTCAAGTCTATACAATTTATACCGGCGTCAAATCTGTAACTCTTGTTAAATGCATGTAAAGAAAATGGAAAACGACACGTCAGTACGATCACTCTATAATTACTGTGACAGGCCTATTGGAGAGCAAATCCTCTTCCAGAGAAAAGCTCAAACCAAACCCCATTTGTTGATAGGACAAACAAACAAACAAACTAAACACGAAATTAAGGCAGGCTGGACTAACTTCAACATACAGAAATGACAGAGTGCCAATGTACAGCGCATTACGGGTTAAATTAAAAGACAACAAACCAGTGTGTTAGTAAGCCTGAAGGGTGGAGTGCGGCGGCAGCAGAGTGTGCACGTGTAAAGGAGGGAGAGGCATAGAGCTACAGGTGGCGATGGAGAAGCAAGCGAGTATGGAAAAAACATGGAAAAATTAAACCAAAAAGGGGGGGGGGGGGGGGGGCTGGAGGTCAGGTGTGATGGTAAAAAGCAACAAATCACAAGCTGTACCTACCAGGATAGGGTTATTTTCTACTGTCACCACTTAAACCTAGTGAGGAAAAATTTAAAGAGGAGCTGACAAAAGATGCCCAAGTGAACGAGGATGAACATTAATGAATAGGAGAAAACAAAAAAGCAGAAATCGACAGAATACAGAATGTCAAAAAGGTGTTTTTTGTTCAGCAAAGCAGCAGCGGTCATGCTTATTTCTCGTCACACATCTGAGAATTAAAAAGAGGCGCCAGGAAAGAAGAACTCTGATTTGATTCAAGAATCTGTAAAAACTGAGATAACGCTTCGTAATAATATTCTGGGACTGGGGTTTTTTTGGTGTCTTAGTTTGGTAGTAAAATCAGGGTAATAAAACTAAAAGCTGAAGCAAAGACAAGGCTGGTGCAAAATGAGATGCATGTATTCTGTATGCTGAAATCTGACCGCGCACTCAGACAGCAGTTATCACCTCCAGCTCAGCACCTTCAGGTGATTTTCTCAGTGCAGCTGCACTAAATTACAACAGAAACTCACTCAACTACATTCGAGGCTCGCTTCGGTCTGTGCAGCTGTCGTTTGCCTCCTGTAAGCATTCCATTACAGTTTGGAAAGAGTCATGAGCCTGTAGGGTTGAGAACCGCTGTTGGGCTTCGACACCAATGGGGAGGGGTTTGCTTCCGTTTCAAAGACGTGAGCTCACCTTGGGATCATAGTCGGGATCGTTTTCCTCGTCGGCCTCCTCCTCGCCATCCTGAGCAAAGCAGAGTAAAAATCAAGACACCTCGTTTACCTCCATCATCCGAAAACATTTATTTTAATGGAGGAAGAAAAAAAAAATGTTTTGATCATTTATCAGTCTGGTACACATCTTTAAGTAGGGCTATGAAAAGTCTTACCTCATCGTCCGCCTCCTCTCCCTCTTCATCATACTGCAAAATAAATATAATTAGTCACGGGAACATTGTGCAAGAGGAAAGATCTCAGTTCATTTCCCCAGAAGTGATTGCATAGTCACATGTCACTTTACAGTAATTAAAACAACTGTCAAGGAAACTCTCCATGAATCTCTTCAGAATTAATAGTAATAAAGCTGTCACACCCCCCCAGCAATACCCACCAGCACACAAGAGCAGCTTTATCAGTTATCAGTTCCTGGAAATAGCCGTTCTAAATACTAAATTTTACACTTGGCCTATGACTGTGGCTTTTAAATTGATTTTTTTCTCAAAATCAAGTTTCTTTATCCATGGCTGACCTCAATCATTCCAACAAGTTAGGTTCTGTGTCTGTCCGTATGGGAAGAAAATAACTCAGTCTTGACCCAATTTGCACTTAAGACAATAACCCCACCCCATGAGGTTAACTAACGACACAGGTGTAACAATTGTATATCAAAAAACATGTTAATTGAAGCCCTACAGCCCAATGCAGCCGAGCTTAAAACACGGCAGTGAAGATGCAGACACTTACATCATCATCATCGTCCTCTATGGCCTCTCCTGTGAAGTAGAGGACGGCCCGGGGAACAATGCGCTCACGGATGAAGTGGCCGATTTCAAAGTCTGCAGCCAAGATGGCCTCGGAGTCCTCATCCTGAAAGCAGAAGAGTCATTCTTCCACACCCATGACATCTGCAGTATTGACATCACCTAGCCGACTGAAATGTACACGAGTAACACGTTAAAGTCCAACGACTTACCAACTCTCCGTTTTCTGGGACTGCAAGTGAGAGAAGAAAAAGTTAAGTGATCACATCCAGCAGCAGTCAGAGAAACAGAGGCGGTGTGCGTGTTTTCTTACCCTCCGGTGGGGTGAAGAAGTTAAAGAAAGAGTCGTTGGGGATCGTTTTCGTAACCGTCCTGACTGTGCCACGACCCTTGTGCTTCTGTTTCTTCTTGATTGTTTTTAATGTGACGTTCTTGCCTTTGGTCCAGTCAATCGTGCAGCTGTGACAGAACAAAGAGAGCAGTATGAGCAGGTCCGACAGAAAGAAAAAAAAAAAAAAAAACCTTCACTGTTCATATAATAATTACCACTTCCTTATTGTAGACAGAGAACCAGTTTTATTGTTGGTGCAGGATGTCACTTGGTCACTAATCTTTACATTTTGAATGCGAGCGTGCGTGTGGAAATGTTTCATTCCAATTAATCCAACCAATAATCAGCAGATTGTAATTGGTAACTGTAGCCCCAATAAATTTTAATCGTTCAGCAGGTCAGGTCTGGTGGTGTCACACAAAACATTAAAACTGACCAATGACAAGCAGAAAAAGTTTGAATTTTCTTTGGACTAAAGTATCACAAACATGGGATTATGAGGGTGAAGATAAATTCAGAAAGAGGAACATCTAAAGATGAGCTTTTGAATGTAAACACGGTTCCTGCTTTTGTATTTTTCTTTTATACTTTTAAGTGCCCTGGCAGCAGACACCGCTGTGTGTCCATCATGATCACGGTTCATATCGGGCGCCGTGAACCTCACCCTGTGCAGCTCATGATCTCTGGGCCGTCGAAGGAGAAGGGGTCACTCTCGTCTGGCTCTGACCTCATCTTGTACGTTTTTGTCAGCACTGTATTTGTGAAGAAGTCATTTGGCTCAAAGTGGAATTCTAACGTGAAACTCTGGCAGAGAAAAAAAAAAAAAGGTGGGTAGGGGGGAGAGAAAGTGACACATTGCTCACTGTGCAAATTAACTGAGTTGTTTCAGGTCCCACTCACCATGGGCTGTCCAGGATCTGAAAATTTCACTTTGATATCTTGTAAGTGTTTAAGGATGGGTTCGTCGTGTTCCTAAGCGAGAGGAGACAGCAGAGTCAGAGCCTCCTGGACTACACTTGCGTGCACAACCAAGAGCATGTTTACTTCCTCCTGCTAATTACACAACATGGCCAGCAGGTGGAAACATCTCAACAAGGCTAACATTAGGTGTGAGCCACCTTCTGGCCTCTCAGCAGACACACCTACCTGCAACATGTCACTGAGGAGGTCCACATTCTTAACACTGTTAACCAAAACTCAGGGATTCCTTTGGGGTCTTCTTTCTCCTCATCTTTCTTCTCCTCCTCTAACTTGGCCTTCTCCTTCATTGCATCCTGACAGGGTGGACAGAAATTCCTCTTAAAAACAATTTAGCAACCCCCCTCCCCCCACCCCACCCATGTGCATGCACAGGTAAATAGTAGTAGAGAACCCTAACCCTAATCATCCCAGAGTAAAAGTTGTGCCTGTGAAAAAGGGCGGGGGAATAAATCACACTTTTTTATGTGGAACTCACTGTAACACCATTTCCTTGGGGGCAAGTTTAACAACAAGCAGGAACTCAAAGTAGCACTTGTGCACACCACAGCATGTGCTGATATTTAACATAAAGACTTTAAGTTCCAAAAATAAGCAAGATGGACAAATAAACATACAATGCATTTGGAAAGTATTCACAGAGCTTCTCCTGCTTCCACATTTTATGCTACAGCCTTATTCTAAAATGGAGTAAATTCATTTTTAATAACATGAAAAAAGTTGTCATTTTTGCAAATTTATTAAACATAAAAAAAAACCTAAGAAATCACATGTACATAAGCATTCACACCATTTGCTCAATACTTAAAATGCAATGCTTTGAGCATCTTATTATTGGAGTTTCTCTAATGCTTTGCTTCCTGGGAAAGCCCTACATAAATATTACACAAGTTACTGGATCTCTCAAACTTGGGGGTGACTTCATAGTGTTGTGAGTAGCAATACCATTTTTTTTTTTTTTTTTTTTAGTGTCAAGTATAACTGCATTTCTCAGACACAGTGCCTCTAAAACAGCATGTTTTGTTCTGCCACTAGTAAAACAGATTCAATTTCTACCAACACATTCAATGCATCAAATTTCAGGCCTAAAGCAAATCTAATCAGATATGAAAAGAAAGAGCTGCTTGCTGTTGCTTAAACCCATTTCCTGCAAAACAAAAATAACTGTTCAGCTCTGCAAGAGCGAAAAACTGCAACTTCTCTGGGGGGGGGGGGGGGAGGATTATTTCTCCGTTCTTGTAAAGATGAAATGTTGCCATCCTGAGGACATGGCGGTTGTTTTGCTGCACTGACAAAGTGATCGAAATAAGATAAGCCGCATGCGTGAAATGTTAAGCAGACAACTAGTATTCAGTACGCAGAACTGTCCAGACAGGAGACATGCGGTGGTCACGTCGTCCACGCCTGCTTACTTTACAGTTAGCTCTTCCTCTTCGTCTGCCTTCCATTCACACTCTTCGTCTGTGGGCTCATAAGCTGCTTTCACTATGTCGCTTCTCTGAGAGGGACACACAAAAATTTTCCCACTTTGACATACTGAACAACAAAACTATTCAAATACAAAACATTCAAGAGGCTGAGAGTCAAAAGTTCCACTTCAATGCTCGTCGTTGGTCAAACAACACATGAATGTTTGGTAAAGCCTCAGTTACATGTAAATAAACCTGATATCAGGTTTAGTGATCTGGAAACATGAGGGGTGACCTGTGATGGAGAAACAGTCCAACCCGGTAAGAGAGACTTCTAACAAACCTCAGCGGGTCCTGTGCCGACAGCCAAGCTCAAGGCTCAACTGATTTCATCGAGATGAGATGTTAATAAAGTCTGATGGACTCAAAATTTTGCCTTAACCATGCACCATCAAGGGCCAACAGGGTACAGGCCTCTCACTGAGTTTACGACTGCAGCAGCCAGTTTCACAAAAAAAAAAAAACAAAAAAAAAAAAACAATTAGTGAAAACAGCCCCGTCAGTCCTTATTAAAGTTAAAAGGTTGGAGACCAACGCAACCTTTTCAAAGAGTCTAATCACTGTGAAGCAATCAAGAAAACTAACCGCAGTGATTAGAGCTTAAAAAACCTTAATGCTAGAGTGTGTAGGATTTGCTGCCATCTAGTGGTGAGGTTGCAGATTGCTTTGTTTCCTCAGGTCACAGTAGTTTCTTTTTTTTTTTACCCTTTTACTTCTTTGGCAACGGGGATTTATGCCCCCTTGTGATCACATGCACAATTCTGCATTTCAACAAAACTGAGCAACCACGAGACCACGTACAGGGAGCAGCTCGTGATTCCTTCCCCCCTTATAGTCTTTAATTTGAAATTCTGTAAATCTTTCAGCAGAACTATGAAAACCCTTAAACCTATTCAGTCCATATTGGATTGTGGTTACAGACCTGATAAAATACGTACGACTGGAGGACCGTTCTGAAAAACGTTTTAATTTAATTCATAAGCTACTTTATTTTATATAATGGTCCTGAGGTGCTGAGTGAAGGCTGTTACTAACAGAAAGTGATCATACCCTGAGGCCTGTGGCAATTGATTTCTTACATTGAATTGGGACTGAAGAATGCCAGTGTCAACTATTAGCACCTGACAGACTTGATGTCTTTTTGAGTCACGCTGGACAAATGTTTGTAATCACCCTGAAGAAATTTTTAATGAGACCAACTATTTTAACTTCAGACAAGGGGATAATGAAAATATGCCAACAGTAAAATTAACACTGTTCATATGGGCAGTTAATAGCTATAATGGCGATATACAATGCCCGAAATGTGCCCCCAGTGTTCACAATTGCTGCCCTAAATGTTTCCAGCCACTTTTTAAACTGTACTGCACATGTTGCTGACAATGATGGAGCCTCTTTGCACAACTCTAAACTTTTTCAACTCCAATTTAAATGGCATAAATTGCACGCAAACACTAAAAACTCAGCCTCAAAAAGAAATATCCATTTAACAACAGGAAACGTACAAAAACAGTAAGAATATGAATGACATACTTCATCAAAGAGGGGCTGGTAGAGGGCCGCGTACTTTCTTTCCAGTTCGTGCACTTCTTCGTAAAACTTTGCTTCAATGTGGGCACATTTGACCTGGAGATTTTTCAGGGCGTTTACACGTCTTTTTACAACCTTTGGTAAGCTGGAACAACATGTGAAAACAAAAAGGTGTTGAGAATTAGCCTGGAAAAGATAGACAACTGCAAATACACTCATTTAATACATTTCAGTAAGTCACCTGGCACAAACCCACGTCTGTGTATTAAATTAAAAAAGGCATTGTACTCACTGCTTTGTTCTTTCCCCAGCAGGAAAATTACATTAAATCTAATTACAGTGAATAACCCATCAATATCAACCAACGCTGCAACAATTCAACCATTTTCATGTCGTTAAGTCTACAGGTTATGAAAATGATGCTAAATTTTAGCCCCAATATCAAAAACACCTTGTTTTCCATCACTGACCATACTTTCATGAGTTTACCAACATGTTGCACGTCCCCTTTCTGCATGTCCGATTGAGAGCTTTTAAAGCAGACACACTTGGAATTAACAGCTACACCAGGCACCACAACCACTGTCAATAAAAATTAACGCCACACCATGAAGTTCCAGCACATTTTGCCTGTATTCACAGGAATATGCTGTTCACTCATTTTACATTTTAACACCAGACTGAGAACCGTGTGTGCCGTCACTCGTCTCCACCCTCATGTGGTTTCAAACTGTGAATGCATTTACAGTCAAACATTTTAGTCTTTTTCTTTTTATTTAAGAGATAAATTTTGTTTGTTCATTCCAGTTGACTTTGATATTACTTTGATTTTAAACTGCGATTCGCTTTGAAGTTATCAATTCCGGAGTGATCAGTCTTTCCATCTTTACTTGGCAGAGAACCGCAGCAAATCCCACAACAGACACAGGAAGGATGATATTATTATTATTTTCATGAGGGACAGTAACTTTAGTTGACGAACCAGCGAAGCGTCAGATATCCACATCATTGGCTGTCTCTCAAAAAAGGCATGTTAATGAGGAACAAATAAAAACTGTGAAGCGGTGGACGATTCTCGCAGAATCGCACAGCGAGAGGATACGCAACAGTAGAACTGCTGGCACAAACATGACAGCTGGATTGGATGCTGCATTTCTTCTTGATTAGTACACGAAAACAAAGAGGGAGATTTATTATTTTTATTTCTTGCAAAACATTTGTCTTGTTTGTATTCGTCAACAATAATGCACATGTACAGTGTTTTTAGAACATTGGTGACGTTTCATCATTCTCTCGTCTTAGTCAAATCAAATCAATTTTATTTATATAGCGCCAAATCACAACAAACAGTTGCCCCAAGGCGCTTTATATTGTAAGGCAAGGCCATACAAAAATTACGGAAAAACCCCAACGGTCAAAACGACCCCCTGTGAGCAAGCACTTGGAGACAGTGGGAAGGAAAAACTCCCTTTTAACAGGAAGAAACCTCCAGCAGAACCAGGCTCAGGGAGGGGCAGTCTTCTGCTGGGACTGGTTGGGGCTGAGGGAGAGAACCAGGAAAAAGACATGCTGTGGAAGGGAGCAGAGATCAATCACTAATGATTAAATGCAGAGTGGTGCATACAGAGCAAAAAGAGAAAGAAACACTCAGTGCATCATGGGAACCCAGCAGTCTAAGTCTATAGCAGCATAACTAAGGGATGGTTCAGGGTCACCTGATCCAGCCCTAACTATAAGCTTTAGCAAAAAGGAACGTTTTAAGCCTAATCTTAAAAGTAGAGGGTGTCTGTCTCCCTGATCTGAATTGGGAGCTGGTTCCACAGGAGAGGAGCCTGAAAGCTGAAGGCTCTGCCTCCCATTCTACTCTTACAAACCCTAGGAACTACAAGTAAGCCTGCAGTCTGAGAGCGAATCGCTCTATTGGTGTGATATGGTACTATGAGGGCCCTAAGATAAGATGGGACCTGATTATTCAAAACCTTATAAGTAAGAAGAAGAATTTTAAATTCTATTCTAGAATTAACAGGAAGCCAATGAAGAGAGGCCAATATGGGTGAGATATGCTCTCTCCTTCTAGTCCCTGTCAGTACTCTAGCTGCAGCATTTTGAATTAACTGAAGGCTTTTCAGGGAGCTTTTAGGACAACCTGATAATAATGAATTACAACAGTCCAGCCTAGAGGAAATAAATGCATGAATTAGTTTTTCAGCATCACTCTGAGACAAGACCTTTCTAATTTTAGAGATATTGCGCAAATGCAAAAAAGCAGTCCTACATATTTGTTTAATATGCGCATTGAATGACATATCCTGATCAAAAATGACTCCAAGATTTCTCACAGTATTACTAGAGGTCAGGGTAATGCCATCCAGAGTAAGGATCTGGTTAGACACCATGTTTCTAAGATTTGTGGGGCCAAGTACAATAACTTCAGTTTTATCTGAGTTTAAAAGCAGGAAATTAGAGGTCATCCATGTCTTTGTTTGTAAGACAATCCTGCAGTTTAGCTAATTGGTGTGTGTCCTCTGGCTTCATGGATAAAGCTGGGTATCATCTGCGTAACAATGAAAATTTAAGCAATGCTGTCTAATAATACTGCCTAAGGGAAGCATGTATAAAGTGAATAAAATTGGTCCTAGCACAGAACCTTGTGGAACTCCATAATTAACCTTAGTCTGTGAAGAAGATTCCCCATTTACATGAACAAATTGTAATCTATTAGATAAATATGATTCAAACCACCGCAGCGCAGTGCCTTTAATACCTATGGCATGCTCTAATCTCTGTAATAAAATTGTATGGTCAACAGTATCAAAAGCAGCACTGAGGTCTAACAGAACAAGCACAGAGATGAGTCCACTGTCTGAGGCCATAAGAAGATCATTTGTAACCTTCACTAATGCTGTTTCTGTACTATGATGAATTCTAAAACCTGACTGAAACTCTTCAAATAGACCATTCCTATGCAGATGATCAGCTAGCTGTTTTACAACTACCCTTTCAAAAATTTTTGAGAGAAAAGGAAGGTTAGAGATTGGCCTATAATTAGTTAAGATAGCTGGGTCAAGTGATGGCTTTTTAAGTAATTGTTTAATTACTGCCACCTTAAAAGCCTGTGGTACATAGCCAACTAATAAAGATAGATTGATCATATTTAAGATCGAAGCACTAATTAATGGTAGGGCTTCCTTGAGCAGCCTGGTAGGAATGGGGTCTAATAGACATGTTGATGGTTTGGAGGAAGTAACTAATGAAAATAACTCAGACAGAACAATCGGAGAGAAAGACTCTAACCAAATACCGGCATCACTGAAAGCAGCCAAAGACAATGATACGTCTTTGGGATGGTTATGAGTAATTTTTTCTCTAATAGTTAAAATTTTATTAGCAAAGAAAGTCATGAAGTCATTACTAGTTAAAGTTAAAGGAATACTCGACTCAATAGAGCTCTGACTCTTTGTCAGCCTGGCTACAGGGCTGAAAAGAAACCTGGGGTTATTTTCTTCAATTAGTGATGAGTAGTAAGATGTCCTAGCTTTACGGAGGGCTTTTTTATAGAGCAACAGACTCTTTTTCCAGGCTAAGAGAAGATCTAAATTAGTGAGACGCCATTTCCTCTCCATCTTACGGGTTATCTGCTTTAAGCTGTGAGTTTCTGAGTTATACCACGGAGTCAGGCACTTCTGATTTAAAGCTCCTTTTTCAGAGGAGCTACAGCATCCAAAGTTGTCTTCAATGAGGATGTAAAACTACTGACGAGATACTCTATCTCACAGGATTTAGGTAGCTACTCTGCACTGTGTTGGTATATGGCATTAGAGAACATAAAGAAGGAATCATATCCTTAAACCTAGTTACAGCGCTTTCTGAAAGACTTCTAGTGTAATGAAACTTTTTCCCCACTGCTGGGTAGTCCATCAGAGTAAATGTTATTAAGAAATGATCAGACAGAAGGGAGTTTTCAGGGAATACTGTTAAGTCTTCAATTTCCATACCATAAGTCAGAACAAGATCTAAGATATGATTAAAGTGGTGGGTGGACTCATTTACATTTTGAGCAAAGCCAATTGAGTCTAATAATAGATTAAATGCAGTGTTGAGGCTGTCATTCTCAGCATCTGTGTGGATGTTAAAATCGCCCACTATAATTATCTTATCTGAGCTAAGCACTAAGTCAGACAAAAGGTCTGAAAATTCAGAGAAACTCACAGTAACGACCAGGTGGATGATAGATAATAACAAATAAAACTGGTTTTTGGGACTTCCAATTTGGATGGACAAGACTAAGAGTCAAGCTTTCAAATGAATTAAAGCTCTGTCTGGGTTTTTGATTAATTAATAAGCTGGAATGGAAGATTGCTGCTAATCCTCCGCCTCGGCCCGTGCTACGAGCGTTCTGGCAGTTAGTGTGACTCGGGGGTGTTGACTCATTTAAACTAACATTCATCCTGCTGTAACCAGGTTTCTGTAAGGCAGAATAAATCAATATGTTGATCAATTATTATATCATTTACTAACAGGGACTTAGAAGAGAGAGACCTAATGTTTAATAGACCACATTTAACTGTTTTAGTCTGTGGTGCAGTTGAAGGTGCTATATTATTTTTTCTTTTTGAATTTTTATGCTTAAATAGATTTTTACTGGTTGTTGGTGGTCTGGGAGCAGGCACCGTCTCTACGGGGATGGGGTAATGAGAGGATGGCAGGGGGAGAGAAGCTGCAGAGAGGTGTGTAAGACTACAACTCTGCTTCCTGGTCCCAACCCTGGATAGTCACGGTTTGGAGGATTTAAGAAAATTGGCCAGATTTCTAGAAATGAGAGCTGCTCCATCCAAAGTGGGATGGATGCCGTCTCTCCTAACAAGACCAGGTTTTCCCCAGAAGCTTTGCCAATTATCTATGAAGCCCACCTCATTTTTTGGACACCACTCAGACAGCCAGCAATTCAGGGAGAACATGCGGCTAAACATGTCACTCCCGGTCCGATTGGGGAGGGGCCCAGAGAAAACTACAGAGTCCGACATTGTTTTCGCAAAGTTACACACCGATTCAATGTTAATTTTAGTGACCTCCGATTGGCATAACCGGGTGTCATTACTGCCAACGTGAATTACAATCTTACCAAATTTACACTTAGCCTTAGCTAGCAGTTTCAAATTTCCTTCAATGTCCCCTGCTCTGGCCCCCGGAAGACAATTGACTATGGTTGCTGGTGTCGCTAACTTCACATTTCTCAAAACAGAGTCGCCAATAACCAGAGTTTGATCCTCGGCGGGTGTGTCGCCGAATGGGGAAAAACGGTTAGAAATGTGAACGGGTTGGCGTGTACACGGGGCTTCTGTTTAGGGCTACGCTTCCTCCTCACAGTCACCCAGTCGGCCTGCTTTCCCGGCTGCTCGGGATCCGGTGGAAGGGAACTAACGGCGGCTAAGCTACCTTGGTCCGCACCGACTACAGGGGCCTGGCTAGCTGTTTAATTTTCCACGGTGCGGAGCCGAGTCTCCAATTCACCCAGCCTGGCCTCCAAAGCTACGAATAAGCTACACTTATTACAAGTATCATTACTGCTAAAGGAGGCTGAGGAATAACTAAACATTTCACACCCAGAGCAGAAAAGTGCAGGAGAGACAGGAGAAGCCGCCATGCTAAACCGGCTAAGAGCTAGTAGCTGCGCTAAGCTAGCGGATTCCTAAAAACACACAAAGTGAACAATGTGTAAATAATTTAGAGGTGATTCAGCAGAGGGAGTGCTTTAGTTAAGGCACGTGAAGATTACACTATGAAACAAATCGTTATCTAGATCAATGTAACTGCGCAGATTAAACAGCTAACAGATAGAGCAAAACACCGCTGTGCTCCGGAACAGGAAGTGATACGATACCGCAGTGAGAGCCAACCACCAGTAGAGGTCAGTGCTAGTGCAGTTGATTGAAAGTGTGGTCATGGGGAAGTCATGGGGAAAAGGATTGTTGAACATATTTCGTCTTGTTTCATCTAACAAAATTAACACTACTGGAAATGCATCAAAAACTCACCAAAACTCGATTTACATCCAGCAGCATTAAACGCATTTTATCTCTTTCATGTTTATGCAGACATACACCTCCTAGCTTTGCACTTACTGGGGTTAAAATGATACCAGTAAATCTCAGTGAAGTTATTAATCTGTTGAGAGCTTCACTGCAGAGTAGTCTCCCCCTGAGGATCTCCAATAACTTTGTGTGACCATCCAAGTACACACTAAACAAATTGAACCATGATGAAGAACCGATTTGATTGAGATGCGCTTCATTTCGCATCACAGCAAAGTCGTTTTTTGTTTTTTTCCCTTTAATGGTTTAGTCCACATTATGGATGAAGCAATTCTGTCCTCCAACTTTCACAGGATGCTTTCTAATTCATACATGCATAAATCTCGCACAGCTGAATCATGTACAAATAATTTTCTCTTGAAGGTTGGGTGCAAATTTAAAAGTTACAGACTGAGTTTGAAAGCCAACCCCTAACTCTTTAACAGACAGTATAACTGTCATGTCTTCTTGTCTATATACAGATGGGTGACAAATTAAAAACTGGGAAAACACGATTAAAGCAGCGCACAAACAAATGCTCCTGTCCACAGGGTATAAGGAGCTGCTGAATCCCTTAAGAGTACAAAACTCAACTGAAGGCTGCATGAGCTTCATGAAAATTAGTACTCCACCACATTACAGTTTTGTGATGCACAATTCCAACCGATTCATAAATTTTGTCCCCACCCCATGTCACGCTTTGCCCACAACCCAAACATCTCAGTGTGTGTGTGTTGATCATGACTGATGTGATCTGTTCTGTGTGTGTGTAAAGAACACAGAGAAAAGTTCTGCATGTTCCAGTGGCAGAGCACAGCATAATTATTCACCAGTTAATTCTTAAATACTGTCAACTGAACAATAATTAAATGTCTGAAATGGCACTGTGGGAAAACTACCTCTACCAAGGTAACTTAAAAAAAAAAGTTTTCACCTCAAAATGTTAATTAAGCTCTGTGTTGAAAGTCTCACCTCTCCATGTACCCCGACGGTGAACCATTTAGACCATCAAGCCTCTCCTGTAGAGCAGCCAGAATCTGTGGATTCTGCATCATTTGTACAGTCAGCTGATGAGCTGAAAACAAATCAAACAAGTTCAATATGACAGCAACAAAAAGGTCTAGTCAAACTTTCAACAATGAACACAAATCGCAGTTAAAACTAATGCATGACTGCATCAAGTGCAACAAATATTTTTTTGCAGAAATTTGTAAAAGATTAACCCGAGCGAGACGTTCAATTACAGCTTATTAGTGTATAGTCTCAGGATTCAAGTTTGAATGTTTTAATGCAAAATGCATGAGCGCATGCCAGAGAAAGGAGGAAGCAACCGCATTTTACTGCTTTAGGTCTTCTGCAGTCAAACTGCCGCCTGCGCCACAGTTTTATTTTTACACTTCGTTTCATCTCCTGTGATCACATAAAAAGCCTGATAGTCCTCTGGCAGACAAATGCTGCTCTTCAGTTGCATTATAGAACACGGCGGCAATTTTCATAGATGCCAAGGAAGCATCCAGATAAGAGGCAAATTGGAACTATACAGCAAGTCTAGTCATGATGGAATGATACAGACTAAGTCAGGGAGGTGAACAAGAACCTGATGGTCAGTCTGTCAGAGTGACAGCATTCCTCTGTGGAGAGAGGAGAACCTTCCAGAAGGACAACCATCTCTGCAGAAATCCACCAATCAGGCCTGTATGGTAGAGCGGCCAGGCAGAAGCCACTCCTTAGTAAGAGGCTCATGGCAGCCTGCCTGGAGTTTACCAAAAGGCACCTGAAGGACTCTCAGACCATGAGAAACAAAACTCACTGGTCTGATGAGAGAAAGATTGAACTCTTCAGTGGGAACGCCAGGCGTCCTGTTTGGAGGAAACCAGGCACTATCCCTAAAGTGAAGCATAGTGGTGGCAGCATCATGCTGTGGCGATGTTTTCTGCAGCAGGAACTGGGAGACTAGTCAGGATTGAGAGAAAGATGAATGCAGCAATGTACAGCGACATCCTGGATGAAAACCTGCTCCAGAGCGCTCTTGACCTCAGACTGGGGCGATGGTTCATCTTTCAGCAGGACAATGACCCCAAGCACACAGCCAAGATATCAAAGGAGTGGCTTCAGGACAACTCTGTGAATGTCCTTGAGTGATCCAGCCAGAGTCCAAACCTGAATCCCACTGAATATCTCTGGAGAAATCTGAAAATGGCTGCGCACCGATGCTCCCGATCTGATGGAGCTTGAGAGGAGCTGCAAAGAAGAATGGACAAAACTGCACAAAGACAGGTGCACCAAGCTTATGGCATCATATTCAAGAAGACCTGAGGCTGTAATTGCTGCCAAAAGTGCATCAACAAAGTACTGAGCAAAGGGTGTGAATACTTACGTACAGGTAACGTCTTATAATATTGTAATTATGGGGTGTTGGGAGAAGAAGAAGCAGCACTGTGAATACTTTCCGGATGCACCGTAGAGGTTCAGTAACTTTAGATTATGTTGCCAAAAATCTTCACCATCACCTTTGCTGTTTTCATCTTCTCCCGTCTCCTCCTCTTCAACTTCCTCCACATCCTCCATATCTGCTGGGTCCATCTCAGCTTGGTCCTTGCTGCTCAAAGACAGAGAAAGTGGGGGACAAAGTCAGCCAAAACTGACACTACAAACAGAGCACAAAGGACACCAATGACTTTAGCCAAACAGATGCTCTGTCCGTTACTGTCCAACTTATACCAAATACTGTGATGAAACCAGTTACTCTTGGGATCATTTCAGCACAAACTGGACTGAAAACCTGAAAGCCCAGGCACACCGTTCAGGAGGTGGGACATTGGAAGGACAACACTTTTCACAACAAAGTTTACTTACTTGTCAATGTCTGCCATCTTAGCTGAGTCTCAACTGAGTCTAAACAAAGAAGAAGAAAGTAATTAGTTTAAATGTACAGCAGCTGAAGGTTGCTTATCAAACAGAGCTGTGAAAGCTTTAGCAAAGTTAATCGGTCTCAGTGCCAATTGTGAGTTAAGTCAGTCCCTTCAGCTGCTCCCTTGGTTTCACGTGGATGTGCATGTTTATTTGGCACGCTTTACGCCGGATGCCTTTACTGATGCAACTCCACATTACATGGAGCAATGTGGCAGGGATGGGGTTTGCACCAGGAACCTTCTGCCCAAACCACTTTTCCACCACCCCTCCTTCAATGCCAACTGGGAGTACGGTGCAAAATACCAGGTTATGGTGCTTTTACAAAAAGTGGAAGCAAAAAATAACTGACTCCAAACGCCGCTCTCAAATAAGGACGGCCCATGTGGAGTTGACACTGTACCATGATGCATCCTTTGGATTTTCCCCCCCTCCACCAGCTACACTGTAAATGACGATGTGAAAATGGTATCATTCATCACTCAGAAATAAATAAATAAATAAAAAGTTGACAGTATCCACCTGTCACTCCAGGGAGGAACTCAGTCCCTTCAACAGCAACCGTTAAACTGAATCCTTTGCACCCCGCATCATTATAATACAGAGAACGTCTTCCAGAGGAAACTATAAATTTCACATTAAAGACAAATTCAAGCATTTAGGTACAAAATAAGATGTAAGGACAGAAATTCTTTTCTATGGCTACAATTAATTATTTTCTTAAGCCACTAATCAATTTTTCGATTCATCAGTTAGAAAGAAGGTCCATAAAACGTCAGCTGTCAGCAGAGGAAAAGATTAAAAGGCAAGAAGTGTGTGTTGGTCCCAATATGGATATTCCAGATGATTTTCTCATGGATAGTACAGCAATGAACAGCAGCAGCCAGCTTGATGAGGACGCACTGCCGAATTTGGAGAGCAGCGCGCGTCAGTCGACACTACAAAAGTTAAAGTGAGACAACTTTTTATGTACGCATTACGTGTTGTGTATATCAGTAAGTGATAATAATGCAAATAACACGCTGTTGTCATGCGGTATGCATTTTCTGAGTCCCTCCGTCCACGCCGTCGCCCGCAATGACAGATATTCGCCCGAGTTAGACGAGCGTCCATAATGTCCAGAAGGTTAGACTATTTTATTCCTGATCTAATTGAATGCGATCAGACTGGTTTCGTTCGTGGTCGTCAAACACATGACAACATAAGACGCTCTCTCCATATAATTCACCATATTAAGAAGACTAACACGTCAGTCTAGATGCTGAAAAAGCATTTGACTGTGTTAGTTGGGAGTATGTATTTTTAGTTTTGGAACGACTTTTGACGAAAATTCAATTAACTGTATTAAAACATTGTATTCAGCCCGTACAGCAAGAATTAAGATAAATGGTCGTTTATCAGACCGTTTTAATTTGGAAAGAGCCACTTGTCAAGGATGCCCTCTTTTGCCAACCCTTTTCACACTATACATAGAACCCTTAGCCCAAGCAGTAAGAGAAAATCATATATAGGGAATTTCACTCAAGGACCATGAACATAAAATTGCCTTATATGCCGATGATATTCTTTTATATATCCAGGACCCAGATGCCTGTCTCCCTGCCCTTTTTGACCTTCTTGATGAATTTGGCTCTTATTCCGGTTACAAACTGAACATACAAAAAAACACAAATACTGAGATTTAATTACAGCCCTTCTTCCAAATTGAAAAGAGATTTTCCTATTGACTGGTCTCAGAAAGCAATTAAGTATCTGGGAGTCTGGCTGACGCACAATCTTGATAATTTATACAAGAAAAACTATGGAACAGTGAATCAAAAAAAATTAAAGAAGACCTGAACAGTTGGTCAATGTGCCTGCTCAGTCTTAGCACAAGGGTGGACACAATTAAAATGTCCATCTTACCTAAACTGCTATACTTATTTTTAGCCCTGCCAATTAAAGTTCCAAGCAGTCAATTTCAGGAATGGGACAAACAAATCTCAAGATTCGTATGGAGAGGAAGAAAACCAAGAGTTAAATATAGCACAATGACTATTAAGTAAGGAGGGCAGCATGGCCCTTCCAAACATTAAAGATTATTATTACTCTGCCCAAATTAGAACAGTTGTTAACTGGTGTGATAGTAATTACAAAGCAAAATGGAAAGAAATAGAACGAGAATCTAATGGAATCCCGATACAAGCAATGATAGGAGATAAATTAATAATCGCGGGAGAGCAGTTGAGTTCCATAGTCTCCTTTACATTACACATTTGGTTTGAAGTGATTAGGAAATTTGATTTATGGTCTCAACTGAAGATACTACGATGGGTGACACCTGATACTGACTTCAAACCTAACAGGATGGATTCTAGATTTAAGTACTGGGCAAAAAATGGAATCACTGCTTACTGTGTTATTTTAGAGAAACAAATGTTGGAAAGTTTTCAAACACTAAAACAAAAATACAACTTGGGAAAACAGGATCAGTTCCGATACTTTCAAGTACGAGATTATTATTTAAGGGAAACAGAGGAAAAAGGCAAATACAGAACTTAATGAAATTATACAACTACTGATAAACATACTCTAGAGGCCCCAAATCAATAGTTTCAAAACTTTACAAAGGAATTGCAAAGACTAGGGGGTATACTACTAACTATATTAAGGAGCGATGGGAAAAGGAGCTGGGCGAGACAATAAACATCCAGCAATGGAAGAACATAGACACGAACAACACGAGGGTGTGCAGGATTTTTTTTTTATTACTGATTAACAGTACTCAATGCAGAGGAGTCTGTCAGTGAAATCACCTACAGGTGTGATTTGCAGGACTGGAAAACCTGCATCCTTTCTGGAACCAGCTTGAGGCCACTCTGCTCAAAAGTACTGTGAAGTGCCGAAGTGCTCCGGGCAGCACTACAAGTCTTCAATATACCCGCAACCCAAGTAAAAGGTGATGAGGTTATGCCATGTGGCATTGCAGAAGTGCTTCGAATACTGAAGTAGATAAGTCAACACATTAATAATTTTTAAACAGATTATTTGGTGACCAATGAGAGTAGCAGCCAGCATACAGGCTGCCACTTGGGGAGGGAATCCATGCACCAGCTTTCTACATTTGGATCTTCATTCAAATCCATATCAAAATTGATATCTAGTCAGTCCTACATAGGACCTCATGATGCATTATAATCTAATTTTAAATTCTTTCATCTTGTCCTTTTTGGTGCTTCAAGTCATCACAGTAGAACCAATATGGATCTGCATGTTGATTTTGCACAAATTTTACACTAGATGCAAAGTGATGCAAATTTACAATACACGGAGAACGGGTACAGTAGGTATTAAATAGAGAACCGTCAGTTTTGGAAGCAAGTGCACTGACCACCACACTACCCTATAATTCAATAATGTGCATAATTATTAGGAGAGAGTATTCTATCATTTCTATGCCCATTTTCCAACTCCATGCTGTATAAACCTGAATGCTTATTGGATTCAAGCATTCTCAGGTAGTGTATTTGTGTAATGGGGGGGGGGGGGCTTAAAGTGATCAACACCCTATAGGCAAAGGCTGTGTTCAGACCGCCGGTTCAAGTCTGACTGAAAGCATATACAACTAAAATCTGATCTCACCAACTGACAAGATAAGATTCCCTATGACGTCACTAAGATCTCATTAAGACCACATTAAAACTTGAAATGCCGCCCTCCAGTCGTCAACCCTCTCAAAACTCACCAGGCCCATGTTATTCATCTAGTGAACATGCCAAAAACTCACTGGTCCCAGCTACTCTAATATTCTGTGAAATGCATTAAAGAGTCTACGAATATGAACGATATTTATAGATCCGTGTAATGGCTCTGCTCACTTTCAGAAGTATTGTACAGCTTTCTGACATGGAATTCTGTGTGAAACACCTGGCTTTTGCTGTACCAGTGATTTAGATTTCAAATGGGTAGTATGGGCTAACTGCCCCTGAGTGCCTGAAGTAATGGGCCATTTTCTCTATTTGATGTCTCTTCTCAGACATCAACATGTCTGACATTTGCACGACTTTGATCTGCGCACTTGCACGCACATCGTCGTGACGATCCCACCAGCTGTGTTCCCAGATGGACACCATGCGTCGTGCACTGGACGCTGCATATATAAAATAATTATTTCGTAGCAGATTACTCATTTTCTATCGGATTTGGCCGTTGAAAATGCCTCTAATCGCTTCCAGAATCACAGCAGACTGCTCCAGCTGTTCTGTCTCTCTTACACGTGTCCACTTAATGTGTTGGAGAACACATTTGGAACCGTCTATTAAGTTAATCATTTGTAATGCTTATGTTGTAATAGCTTGGTAAAACAGTTGCATGTCCATTCCTTCTTGTGTGCAGCTGTAAAAGTATGTTTATGACAGATTTAACATCTCTTTATAATCGTTCAGACGAGCTGCGCTCTGATGCGGTGCACTGACAATCACTCACATTCACATGCAGTGTTTTTGAATTGTTTGCGCAATGTTCACGTCATTAATGCATGATGGAGATTTTGAATATTCCAAAGTTTTCTTTGCGCACCTGCACTGGTTACAACATGTTTGAGACAAGTTTACTCTCATGCACGACAGCGTGTGCGTGTGTCTGGGAGCCTTAAGCAAAAATGAATTTTGTGTGAAAATTCGTTAAATGCCTTTGATATGCCAAAAAAAATGCCACATATGGTGGTAGGTGTGGTTCTCTTTCGAACATCATGCTAGACCGCCTTAAATATTTTGTCATGAAGTTTGTTTTTGCACAAAACATCACTCTGCCAATGTAGGCAGTGCCACAATTAGGCAAACATCCCATGTGAAATTTTAGCAATTCCTATTAATGTTAAGGTTTGTATTTAGCTTGGTGACAATCATCATCTCCTGCATTCAAACAGGGACAGTGGTTCAACACAAATGTGGATGGATATGCTTTTAGGTTAGCATTTCTGAAGAAAAAAAATCAAGTTATCATGGGGGGGTGAGGGGCCCAGGAAGGCAAGTATTGCATTTAAGGATACATTTAGGAGGTTTTTTTTTTTGATGCCTTCTTTTAAAAAAGAAATGCACTAATGTTACAGGCCATGTTGAAATATGAATAATCCCGATTCCACTTGACTCTAAAACACCAGGCTTCCAACAGGAAAAACATGAGTCAACATAAGTGCCTGAAGAAAACATTTCCATGTGACTTGTTTGAGTAATGACTCATGACAATCATCTGAAGTATCCTGCAACTGCAGGTTAATATCTTTATGCATATGTGATAGAGCTCTACCATCAAACCACCTCGGGTCAGTAACCATGCATGCATGTGAACATTAATAAGTTAGATGGAACACTGGTCAAACAGTTTTTTTTGTCTCATCCTACCCATCGACCACGTGTTGCTGACAAGTGTGCCAAACAGGCATAAAGAGCTGGATGGGTGCCCACTCACAATGTGCATTTTAAGCCTCATCTAAACCAACCGACCTGCTGAAACGGTTAAGGTCAAACAACTAAAACGCTCAAGCCAGTCGAGCTATAGCTCGCAGACACACAGGCTAACTTTTATCCGGCCTGCCTGTCCGTGTCTGGCTAGTTAAGCTAACTTGTGAGCTGCTAGCTTGATGCGCGCTGCCTGATCTGAAAAAAGGGGAGAAATTTTTTTTTGAAGGGTCGACATGTGGATATAAGGAACAGATTAAAAAAGTAGTCCGGTAGCGACTAACCAGACTCATGTATATTTCCCCACCCTGGGTACCAGCCTACCGAAATAAATAAAGGTCAGCTCCAAAATTTACAGCGTACAAGACACGTGTCAGCACATTCAGGGGGAAAAAAAGCGGTAATATTAACTGACAGTGATTCTGCTGCTTAACGTGCTACAAAACACACGAGTGTGAGGGCGAGAAATGCTAATTTGTCGTTTCAGTTTTTGTGAATCGCCTCTAACACACATCATGGTGGAGCCCGTCTCAATGGCTGCTGTCTCACTTGACTAGCATTAGCAACCGAGCTGTCCTCCGCCGCCGAGCTTTTATACGAAGAAAAAAAAAAAAACACCCGGCGCAATTTAACGTTTAACTCCTGCCACAGCGCTAAAAACTTTCCGGTCGGCCGCGCCGAAGCGGTGTTCAGGTGTGGCGGCTTACCGTGGCTCTGTGGCCGGAGGCTGGGTGCTGGCGATGCTGCGCAGTGAAGCGGTCCCGGGGAAGAAAAGAGAGACTCCGCTCCGATGGCGGTAAAAAAGGAGAGAGAGATCCCGCCGCCTGCGCTCATATACATCTGACGTCATCACGTAAACCGGCAGTCGCCGTGGCAACGCTGTTCACGGGCTGCGCCGGGAGGGGCCTCCCGGGGGGAGGATTTTTATTATTATTATTATTATTATTATTTAGACTTTGCAAAACAGTTGAAACTGTACTTTACAAGTGTAAAATTTTGTATCACTTTAATATACTGATGTGTGCTTTTGTTATTCTTTGTATATGCCTATATATACGTACACACAATAAAATGAATTATGAATTATGTAGTAAATGCAAATTGTGGAAAACGGAGATTCAAGATCCAACAGTCCTCTCTTGCTTCTGTTTCTGTTGACGTTTTCCTTAATTCTTTCTTTTTTTTGTATGACAGGGTTAATCCTTTGCTCTCTAACTAAACATTCTTACACCCTAATTGCTTACCTTTGATAATGATTGCTCATCTTTGATCCTTGATCTTGACCTTTGAACTAAGTCACCAACCTTTTATCCTGGCCTTTGATTGTGATTTGATACTGACCTTGTGGAACATTGACCTTGATCACTCATGATCACTTATCTATGGTCCTAACTGATGATCTTTGATCCAGAGTTTGATATTGATGGATGACTTTTGCGCCTGATCACTCACTGTTGATCTTTACTATATCACAGTGGTTTGATCTAGACATTTGATCCTGATCACCAGCTTTGATACTGATGGATCTTTGATCCTGATCACAGAACATTGATCCCAATCTTTGATTCTGATTGCAGAACTTTGATTCTGATCTTTGATTCTGACTGAAGACCTTTGACACTGACATCGCTGAACATGAACCTGGATTGTTGATCTTGATCACTCATTTTTGATTTGGATACTTTATACAGATTGAGCCTGATCATTTGTTGTTGCTCTTTACCGTATCACAGGCATTTTATCTAGCATATAGATCAGTGGTGTCCAAAGTAGTCCAGAAAGGGCAGAGAGGGTGCAAGTTTGCTTTGCAGCCCCTGACTCCAGCAGGTGATTTCACTGATTACATCACTTTGAGCAGGTGGGATGATTTCAGCAGTGAAATCACCCGCTGGAGTCAGTGGCTACAAAGAAAACCTGCACCCTCTCGGCCCTTTCTGGAATAGTTTGGACACAGCTGGTATAGATCAAAGCTTGATCTCCAAGCTTTGATCCTGATGGCTCACCTTTTATCCTGACTTTTGATTATGATTGATGACCTTTGATCCTCACCTTGCCGAACATCAACCTGGATTATGCTTTACTTTGTCTTCATACATAATGGGACAAACTACATAAAAAAGGATTTTTTTTTCCCAGTAAAAGATATGTTTCAGTCGGGATGGACATGTGAAGGAACTTCCCACTAGTCCTAGGGTCCACTATAGTCGTAGTCCTAGTATTTAGGATAGCATGTTGAAGTTGTTTTTATATTTATGGTAGGCTATATGTTGCACTAAAGTAGACTAGGTAATGTTACAAAATTGTGACAATTAAAAAAAAATTCAATCATGGTGAATTACCATCATTTGTTGATTTTTAATTCAACAGATTTATAGACAACGGTACAATTAAAAGTGATTAATGGCGTATGTCAACAGAATCATACGTTTTTTTTTTTAATTGACCAAAACTGGATCTGGTTTGTTAGCTATTTGAAAGTATTGCATTTATTTGTGAACTTTACAGTCAGTTTGGGGTTGTAATACCAACCACACCATCAAATAATACAAAGAGGTTAGGACAAATGGACCCTAGGACCAGTGGACTCTAGGGCCAGTAGACCCTAGGCTCAGTGGACACTAGGACTAGTGGACCCTGGGACCAATGAACCCTAGCACCAATGGACCCTAGGACCAGTGGACCCTAGGACCAATGAACCCTAGAACCAGTGGATCCTAGGACCAGTGGATCATAGGACCAGTGGACCCTAGGAGAAATTGCCACCTGGACAAGTGGACCCTAGGAGTAGTGGATCCTAGGACAAATAGATCCTTGGACCAATGGACCCTAGGACAAATGAACCCTAGGACCAGAGGGCCCTTGGACTGGTGGATATTAGGACAAATGGACCCTACGACCAGTGGACCCTAGGATAAATGGACCTTTGGACCAGTGAACACTAGGTCTATTGGACCCTCCCTGATCCATGAACATTTCCAAATGATTGAATATTTGTTGGACTTCTTCTACATCAATCGCGTAAGAAATAGATGAGTGAGGGAATTGGTCCGTTATTGGTTCTCAAAGGTGGAAAGCTAATCTGCTAATGAAAAAGCTAGTTTTGCTAATTAGCTGTTTAGCTGATTACGTAAACTGCATCCATCACTGGTCCATAGTAATAAAACAAAGGGCCTCGATGTTTCACAGTGTGATAAAACTACTCTTACTACTAATAGTGGAGCTGCAAATGGAGATGGAGATGCATCTCACTGAGCTAATATGAGAAAACACTACTCTTCTGTTCTGCAGCCTACACAGCGAAGCTCTCAGCACTGACACAAATGCAAAGATAATCTCAAAATACTTTAACGTTGACCCTGAAGGATGCCACGGGAAGAGGTGTGCGATTCATCCATCAGACAGAATGAGTGCAAGCAGCACTGATCGTGCCACTCAGCATCAGCTCGCTCTGAGAGCCTGCCGGCAAGAGCTCAAAGGTCAAAACACCAATCCAACGCTTTGCCATGAGACGAGTCCTTCCCACGTGAGACTACCACGTCTGACTCTAAGATGTGAGTCACAGCCGGCCAGGAGCACAGGACTGAACACATTTAGGCATTGTGGAATTATTTTTGAGATCACATTACGGTTTTGCCTGCTCACTTGATGCTCAAGGGCACAAGAATAGCAGTCGCTGAACAGGTTCTTCCCTCAGAAGAGAAATCCCATTTTAAAATCTATTTAAAGGTTGTTAGTCACTTTCCTGCTCTGTATGTCATTTCTAACTGGATGAAGAGGAGGACAAGTTTTTGTTTGTCACTCAAAATTGCTTTGATCCTATCATCACAATCAAAGGAATCCAAATCTATGATCAGCAATGGCCATCAAAGGTCATGATGAAGGATAAGTGATTGGGGGTTCCAAATCAATATAGATAATGAGTGAAGAAGTCCTTAGTTTAGCCATCGGAATCAAACAGCAAAATCAAGGACCAAGATCAAAGATGATTGATTTCCGTCAAATTTTAGCAATCAGCAGCAAAACCCAGTGATCAAGAACAAAGGACAGCAATATGGATCAAAGACTGGTGGTCAGGATCAGTGATCAAGATCAAAGTTCAACAATCAAGATCTAAGTTTAGCATTCAAGTGCAAATGTCAAAACCAAGATAAGTGATTGGGACAACAACAAAAAAGCATCAGTATAATATAGAGTGATCAGAGTTTGTGTTTAGTGACCACGATCAAAGGGCAGAATCAAAGATAAATATCAAGGATGAATGATTAGGATCAGATGTCAGCAATCAGCATCGAAATTCTGTTATCAGGAACAAATGTCAAACATCAGTGTTCAAGCTCAAAGATGAACATCAAACTTATTTTCACAAAATTATTTTGTTCTCAATTGTGGGATCAACCAGCATCCAAAATGTGGGCTAATCATTCAGAATGAAATGTCAGGATCAAAGTTCTGGAATTAGAATATAATTAAACAGAAAAAGGATGAATGGTCAGCATCAAAGATGAGTGATCAGGACCAAGAATAATTGATCAGGGTGATTGTGAATAAAGATCATGATTAAGGATTTGTAATCAGGATTAAAGTTGAGAGTTTAGGATGAAAGATCAGAGATGAGTAGTCCACTAGAATTACCTATGAGTTCTTGGCATTCTGTTCTTCAGCACTAGGACATGAGGGATGGTATCCGGCAGGTCGAGTCAGGTGGGTATGTAGGTAGCACAGTGGCTAGCTCTCTGACCTCACAGCAAGAAGGTCTCAGGTCCAGTTTCCATGTTCCTTCCACGTCTGTGTCTATGAAAGCATGCAAAACACGCACCAAAGCAGCATCTGCCAACCTGAAGTTGGTTTCTGGGTATTTTCCCATTTTCCAAGTGAAATTTTACATTTTCCTTGCAAAAATGTGCAAAAAACCTGAACATCAAATTGCATATATCGTAGGTGTCAAACTGATTCCAGAAAGGGTTCCTCAATAAAATCACCTGGTGGAGTCGGTGGTTACAAAGAAAACCTGCACCCTCTTGGCCTTTTCTGGAATCAGTTTGACTCATATGGCATATATCATTTCATTTTTTTTTTTTTTTTTTTGCTGTTATTGAAATCCATGGGGGGTGGGGGCTACAGCCCTTTCTAACCCCACTCTGGTGCCGCCAATGGACACATACCAAAAATAAATAAATAAATAAAAAATGCTCCGACTAACTTTGTTCACATCTTGACCAATTGCCTCTCAGTAGAAGCATCGAGCAGGAAATTAATTTTCCTTTGGGAACATGCAGATGGAAGCGGAGAGGCTGGAGGAGTTGCAGCTTGGACGGTGTCATTATCACAGCCACTGTTTGCTGCTGTGTCAAACAACAATACTTCTGCTCGTCAGACTAAACAATCCTCAAAAAATCAAAAATAATAATAATCATCCAAGTGCACACAGCCTCCATTAGCTGGAGAAACACCGTGCACTTTTCAAGGGCACATCCTGTGGCTTCTCCTCTGCACAGCCACGCTCCCTAATGGGCTGTTTAATGAGACCATCAAATGCAAATGGGACCTTAGTTGTGACACTTCAGCACTCTGAAGTTCAGCTCCTCTGTGTGTGTGTGTGTGTGTGTGTGTGTGTGTGTGTGTGTGTGTGTGTGTGTGTGTGTGTGTGTGTGTGTGTGTGTGTATGGGTGGATGGATATTCCACCTCAGCAATTTTTCCATTCAGCAGCAGACACTGAGCTGCAGTGGGAGCAGTGGCTGCAGGAGCAGGCCTCATGGTGAAACACACACATACATCAGGATCAATATCTCACATCACAAATGAAATAAGATGCATTTCTTAAAAGTCTGGTTGCTGTGAGAAATCAGCTTGTACAGTAGTGTTCAGAATAGTAGTAGTGCTATGTGACTAAAAAGATTAATCCAGGTTTTGAGTATATTTCTTATTGTTACATGGTAAACAAGGTACCAGTAGATTCAGTAGATTCTCACAAATCCAACAAGACCAAGCATTCATGATATGCACACTCTTAAGGCTATGAAATTGGGCTATTAGTAAAAAAAAAAAAAAGTAGAAAAGAGGGTGTTCCCAATAATAATAGTGTGGCATTCAGTCAGCGAGTTCATCAATTTTGTGGAACAAACAGGTGTGAATCAGGTGTCCCCTTTTTAAGGATGAAGCCAGCTCCTGTTGAACATGCTTTTCTCTTTGAAAGCCTGAGGAAAATGGGACGTTCAAGACATTGTACAGAAGAACAGCATAGTTTGATTAAAAAGTTGATTGGAGAGGAGAAAACCTATACGCAGGTGCAAAAAAGTATAGGCTGTTCATCTACAGCAGATACCACTATTATTGTGAACACCCCCTTTTCTACTTTTTTTTTACTAATAGCCCAATTTCATAGCCGTAAGAGTGTGCATATCATGAATGCTTGGTCTTGTTGGATTTGTGAGAATCTACTGGTACCTTGTTTCCCATGTAACAATAAGAAATATACTCAAAACCTGGATTAATCTTTTTAGTCACATAGCACTACTATTATTCCGAACACTACTGTATCTACAATAGTCTGGTTGAGATCATCACCTCCCCTGGGCCATATATTTAAAAAAGTACATACTCAATGCATAAATAACAATTTATGCATGAATTACTCTAAAAAGCACCCTGATGTTAAATATCTATTTTTAAGGTCAAATGTCATGATCAGGGTTGATTTCTGCTAATGTTGTGATCACAATTCACCCTGATGCTGATTCTTGTTCCTGCAGGGTAGAACTGTCATCCGCTGATGTCTCCTTAATAGCTGTAAGGTGAGAGGACCCACAGAGGTGCCAAATTTAAATATTCATGCCAGTCCCCAGCTTCCTTTAACTCTTCCCTGGATGACTGACAAACCAGTTCAACTTCTGGAGGAAACTGGATTATTAACAGAGAGAGATGCATGCATCCTCTGTGATGGCATTTAAATGGCAAAAGGAGGTTTGATAGTAACCCAGTCTTTGTGATGTCATAAGGCTAGTTATTAAAATCCCAGGAAAAAAAAAAAAAGATAGGATCTAATGTCAAGAAGGAGTGGAGATGTTGGGGGGGGGGGGGGGCGGGGGTGTGTGAACCAGATTAAAATCTAATTAACACTTTTCTGATCCATGGAATACTGTATGTTTCCATGAAATTTACTCAAAATCCCTCCTCCAGTTTTTGTTTTTCATATATGCAGTCATTCAAATGGTCACAGAGGAGTGGACACATCATCTTTACCAACATCTGTCACTTGGCAGAGTTAATTAGAGCAGCAGTGAAGTTGGTTGTTTGTGCTTTTAAGTTTTCATTTTTACAATTATGGTTTCGTAAGAAAGAAAACAAAAAAAAAAAAAAATTCTAGGCTTTCCAGTGCTGAAAAATGCAATGAGTGAATAGTTTGTTAACACAATAACCCAAAAACAAATGCAGTCATCTTGTCTCTCTCCAAACCAAAATGGCATATGATGAAGACAAACAGATTTAAATCTGTTTAACTTTGATGCACTAGATGAACTGTAAAATCAACTTTGTTTGATGCACTATTCCATATTCCCGTTGCATGGATACTGGGTGCAAGATGGATGATGGAAATCAGGAGCAGGTGTGGTCTTCAGTGAGAGACACACTGTTTCTGCACAGAAATGTAAATCAGAAAAGGAGTGGTTACCCCCTAAAACTCAGATAGCACAGTCACATCTCCACACAACCCTGTGGAATGGATGTTGTATAACCTAAGCCATGAAAGGAAAAAGAACGTACAAGGGCAATGTAAGGAGTCCATCCATCCGTCCATCCATCCATTCATTTTCTTCCGTTTTATCCGGAGTCGGGTCGCAGGGGCAGCAGCTCAAGCAAAGCCGCCCAGACCTCCCGATCCACACACACCTCCCCCAGCTCCTCCGGGAGAACCCCAAGGCATTCCCAAGCCAGCCGAAAGATGTAGTCCCTCCAGCGTGTCCTGGGTCTTCCCCGGAGCCTCCTCCCGATGGGACGTGCCCGGAACACCTCTCCAGCGAGGTGTCCAGGGGGCATCCGAAAAAGATGCCTGAGCCACCTCAACTGACTCCTTTCGACATGGAGGAGCAGCGGCTCGACTCCGAGTTCCTCCCGAGTGACATTGCTAAAAGTAAAACAAGTTTTACTTTTAGCAATGTCCCTCCAACTCCGAGCTCCACATTGCCTCCCGGAGGAGCTCGGGAGGCAATGTAAGGAGTGACTCACAGAAATCAACTGTAATTTTCTGATTGTTTCGCAGTGGTTACATTTTAAAACTCAAATAACGTGGTCATACGTCCACACAACCCCGCAGAAAGGATTTTGTAGGACCTTGACTACGAAAGATAAAGAATGCAAGGGTGAGCGTGGTTAATGAGACATAAGACACTATTTTCTGGTTGTTTAACAACTGGATACAATCTAAAACTCAGTTTAGATGGTCACACCTCCTCACAACCCCAAGGAAAGGATTTTGTAAAAATGCAGCCAAACAGACACTTCTTCATTCTCTCTTGGGCTTTCTGTGTGTTGTTGAAGTTATGTGGAGATTGAAATGAGTTTGCTTGTCAGTTCCTTTCATTTTGAAAGCCTAGGTCTGGTTGGCATCTAGGCCACTGCTGCCTGATCTTTAATTTGAAAGCAAACTTCAAAATAAGAGGTGTGCTCCTTCAAACAAAGACCAAAACAAAGATCCGCCTCAAACTTTAGTCAGCTCTTCTATAACCTGAGGACCATCAGTTCACAAAGTTTCATCAAATCCTGTCTCACATCTGTAGTCAAATAAAAGGTTAATCACATCACCTCCACCCTCCTGGCAGGACAAAAATAATAAATAACAAATACATAAATAATGAGCTGCCCCAACGCACGCTCCCAGACTTGACTTTATTATTATTATTATTGAATAAACCACAAACTATGTAGGAAACCATCAAAAATGAGGGAAAAAAAATGCTGAATTTTGCAGCTTCTTAAACATTGCGCCCTTCATTGGTTTTATTATAGACTTAATGCGCAGAGATGAGGGGTAACACAAAACATGAATATACATAGACAGATAATTAAGAGAAGAGCAATGAAATAATAAATAATATCAGTTATAATAATAACCATACCTATATATTATTTTTCAGACATGCACGTTGACGTTTCAGGATTTTGTTCAAGATTGGAGAAATAATATATAAAGCAAATATCATTTGCTCACTTGCAACTTACAAAATGTTCTTAAATAAGATGAGAAATCATGATTTTTATTAAAAAAAAAAATTAAATCGGACTAAAAAAGTTGTATAGAGCAGGAGCTTATACTCTGTTGCATATGTGTATATGATTATATTTTATTGATATAAGTGCCTGGTGCCACATTTATGAATGTTACAGTGTATGACACATCACACTGACATGCTGGGAGTTGCCTTGTGGTAAGTTTTTGTCAGTCTGGTCATATTGCATGATGGGGAATATATTATTTATGAGTATTTGCATCATCATATGTGGCCTGGAACTAATAAATATTTGCAAAGAAATGAGGGTGCCCCCCCCAACTCTCCCCCTCAGAGGAGGAGACAAACTTTAGGTTATGATGCAACATCAATGATGAGACTGATGACATCAGGGCCGTGCACGCTGGTGGCTCCACGGCGAACAGGCCGTGACACTTGGGTGAACACACGCACGCGCTAAATGTGCATAAACGGAAAGAGCGACAGAGCCGCCTGCCCATCCTTCCTTATACAACAGGTCTGATAAATACTTAACTAGCCTGCAACACAAAGCACAAGTCAGTAACAAGCACAGAATAAGATTTGAGAAACTGAAAGCAGGATGCATTTCACAGCAAAGACGAGGAGGGGAAAGGGGAGCAGGTACATTTGGGGGGAACCCCACCTTCCCACCTCCACTGTGCATTAAGCTTCCAGCAGGAATATTCAGGATATTAATGAAATATTACGTCACATCACATCCCAACGTTTAGTCCCTGATGATGCGACCTCTGCAGCACACACACACACACACAAGGCTGTGGATTTATGTTTATGATCACCAATTTGTACCTGGTGCTAATTCAGAGTATATTGAGATGGCGGCTCTGCCACACACAGACTCAGTGTTGTGATCTGTCCCCTGTATGCGTCTGTCGTCGTCGTTGGCTGTCTTTGTGATCTGTCCCCTGTATGTGTCTGTCGTCGTCGTTGGCTGTCTTTGTGATCTGTCCCCTGTATGTGTCTGTCGTCGTCGTTGGCTGTCTTTGTGATCTGTCCCCTGTATGTGTCTGTCGTCGTCGTTGGCTGTCTTTGTGATCTGTCCCCTGTATGTGTCTGTCGTCGTCGTTGGCTGTCTTTGTGATCTGTCCCCTGTATGTGTCTGTCGTCGTCGTTGGCTGTCTTTGTGATCTGTCCCCTGTATGTGTCTGTCGTCGTCGTTGGCTGTCTTTGTGATCTGTCCCCTGTATGTGTCTGTCGTCGTCGTTGGCTGTCTTTGTGATCTGTCCCCTGTATGTGTCTGTCGTCGTCGTTGGCTGTCTTTGTGATCTGTCCCCTGTATGTGTCTGTCGTCGTCGTTGGTTGTCTTTGTGATCTGTCCCCTGTATGTGTCTGTCGTCGTCGTTGGTTGTCTTTGTGATCTGTCCCCTGTATGTGCCTGTTTCGTTGTTGGTTGTCTTTGTGATCTGTCCCGTCTGTGTCCTTATGTTAATTGTCTTTGTGTTTAGTTCTGTGTCCATATCTGTTAGTCGTGTCGTTTACTGTTTTTGCCAGTGGTGGGCACAGTTAGCTGAAAACCTAATCCGCTAACAAAAACAAACAAGTTTTACTTTTAGCAAGATAGATTTTACACGCAGTCACAGAAGTGTGAAACTTTGAAGATCATTGAAACCCAAACCATGTGGAACTGTTTAAAAAAAAAAAAAAAAGCAGACGTATGCTGCACACTATAGCACAAGAAGGCGACATCTTTCACTGTCAACATGACAAAACTACGGCTCGTCTGTCATCACCTGTCCCTCTGTCTGTCTCTGATGGGGCTAAAAATAGCTCCGCACTGAAATGAAACAGCTTCTCTTTCACTGCTCTGGTGTGTAATCCTTTTTTCAGCACCATCCCCACCAGCTCGCCTCTTTCCCAGCATCCCTCCCGTAAGACCCCCCACCCCACCCTGACAGTAATCTGTGGTAACATTTAACAGCAGATATTCTGGAAAAATAATAAGAAAATGCTGCGCAGGGATCAGCCATGAGGGAGATGTTCTCTCCGTCTCTTTTTTTTTCTCGTCTCCAAGTAAAATTGGGTTTGAGGCACTTTTGTAGATTATTTATTGTTGTATCCAGTGTTATTTAAAGCAACCAGAGGTTTGTGCTGTAGCTGTCAAATCACATTATAATTCCAAAATAAATAGGTAATGACAGTCTGATATTTGACCCCAATGACCTTGACCTTCACCCAAATGATTTGCCTGTAGTTGACCTCGGCGGGGCGAAGCGTGTGTCACATTTGGTACAAATCGGGTTGAAAACCTAATTCCTTGACCTTTGCCAAAATGAATTTAACAGTAATTTTGGGGCCAACTTGCATCGATGTACCAAATTTGGGTCAAATCAATAAAAGGACCTTTGAGGAGTCGACCAGCAGACTTTGACCTTTAGCAAATTTGAGCAATTCCGGAACTCACCTCCATGTGTGGACATCGGAGTGAAAAATTATCACTTTGACCTTTGACACCATTGACCTTGACCTTTGTCAAAACAACAGACAGAGAGAGAATATACAATGTGGTAATCACATCTCGAGGGTCATAACTCTGAACTCCTAATCCAGATTTTTGGTGGTCTGGAGGTTTCGTTCCCTCGTCTGCAGAGGACAGTCAGTTCCAACAGGGCTGGCTCGAACCTCAGCGTGCACAAAAAAAAAAAAAAAAAAAAAAAAAGATAATTTGTTGACATAAAACACTGAAGCATGTTGTGCAGACAGCTGGAAGCAGTGAAGCAGCTGATGCAAAATATTGTAAATCTTAAGGAAACCCCCGTTCTGCCTCCAACTTTCCCCAAAAGCAGAGCTTCACTTGAAGCTGGGATTAAATTTTTTTATTTATTTATTGATGTGAATTATTCATGCTTTTTATTCAGCTACTCGTGAATGCATTAGGGATGAACGACGGGGAGAAAACGATTCTGAAGCAGCAGCAGCAGCTGGGTTTGTAAAGTTGGCTCATATGACTGAGAGACAACAAAAATTAAAGGGGTCATATTGCGCAAATCATTAATCTGTGCGTCAGTGAAGCAGTGTATTGTAATCAGTCCTGTCTAACAAAATAACAAAAAAACAACAACAACAAAAAAGCTGGATGGATTTTCAGCAGACCTGGTGGAAATATTACTCAAGATGATTAATGTTTGGAGAGGATCAGGCAAAGATAAATGTCAGCAAAAATCATGTTCTGCTATATCTCCACAACCAGTAGGACTAAAAAGATGATCTCAAGATTATATTGATCAGCAAACTATTTGTGATTGATTGGTGCTGTCATGGTGCCATTGGGAATTGCAGAGACCCATCTGTCCATCCGTCTGTGCTCAGTATAACTCCAGTCCTATTAATGCTTGGGTCTTCAAATTCACAGGAAGCATTCTTGGGACACAGACCCTGGACAAGTTCAAAGATGGCTAACCTTGACCTATTTTAAGTGGTCAAAAGGTCACATTCTTTCTACACTCTTTCATTGATTACATGCTCATACAGCGTTCTATGATGTACATCACAACTGGTGACCCCAATGTAGCAATAACAACAAATGTAGGTTCTTTAATCAAGAGTAGTTTCAACAGGTCAAAGGTCAAAGGAAAAAAGTGGATTTAGCAAACAGTGCAAGACGTACTGGCACAAGAGAGAGAGAGAGAGAGAGAGACGTGCTTTTCGTCAAAGGCAAAAAAAATCTCAGAAAATAACTAACACGTGTGTGCTAGTGCAAAAGTAAAGAAAGTGAAAAGGAAGGAACTATCAAAATAAAACAGGAAGTGAGAGCTCAATCTAAATGCAGAAAAAAAACAAGCCAGATATTACTGCAATAAACAATTTTTTCTTCCGTTATTTATTTAATTTTATCTTTAACATTTGTTTCCTCCATAAATAAATGTCATTTCTTGGGTCGTTATTACAACTAAATGTGTGAAAACCAACCATTAATTTGAATAAGTAATTAGCTCACCCCACTGCCTGTTTTATTGTTTTTACAAATTATGAGGAAATAAGCAAAATAACACACCACAGTTTCATGAAGTGCCACATTTCCCCGTACAGGCCAATTTAAAATTCAAGGGTAATTTAACCGAGCATGCAAAATGTTATATACAGAGGATTTTTTCCGTTGATGTGCATGAATGTCAGAGTGTGAACGGCTGTCCAGAGGGAGACCAGGCCGGGCCTCTGAGGAGGCAAGAGACGATCGGCTCCTAATCCTCTCCTTCAATGAAAAACGCCACATGAGCTGGTTTGGGCTGAGGGAGGTCATTGTGATGGGCGGCTCAGAGGCACGTTAGCTACGGAGCGCTGATAGGCCGCATCCAGCATCCCTGGTCGCCACTGCAAACCTGCAGGCAGCAGCAGGATTCACCTAACCAAACTAAAGGCCCTGTCCCACTGGGGAGAGGATTAATTGCGCATGAATTGTGTATACAAATTGCGGGCGTTCATTGTCGTCCGCAACAAAAATGGCCAAAAATGACAAATGTCCCAGTATGAATTACAGATATATCAATAATACACTCGTATAGCGAATATATGATGAACAATCACGGTTATATAACGCATGTAGTGAGGAAACTGATCCGACACTTTGAGATTATCACGGCAGTATTACAGGTGTATTATGAATGCATCGCGCACGTGTTGCGCAGCACGGCATCTGCATTGCGGTCATAAAATAAGCGCACTCGCTCCTTTCAGCATCACTATTCACACCAACAATACAGCCTCTGGAGCAAGTGCTGGACTTGGACAAGTTGATTACAGAGTTATTGTTCATGTTGTCATGCGAGGGTTAACTGTTCATGAGTTTGGGGAGTGGGAGGGGGGAAGCCGCTTGGGGTATGAGACTGTTTTTTTGTTTTTTTTTTGAGAGTGTCACAGAAAACAGACTTCAGCGTGAGTTGTGGCTAAACAGCAACTCTTTCTTTTGTTGGTGTTAAATAAAAGTCCTGGATTGCAGCAGCTACATCTTTATGGATCTACACAGCCGGACCGGCACTGAGTGGCAGGTATGTCGCTTTCTGCCTCATATAGTACTTTGGGTTTACGTGACGTGTTTGTTATGCATTCACAGATTGTCCGCAAATCAGCTGCAAAGCAGATGTAATAAAAATGCTTTATTCGTGGCCAATTTGTATGCATTCGCTACAACATATTTTAGTTTGTGATGTGGACATGATGAGCACGATATATATGTTTTACACACTGTCCCGGTCCGCCGCCAAGCCGCAAATCCCCGTCAGTGGGAGGGGGCCCTAACGAAGAGTCGTTCTGCCACTGACTGTTACTGCAGCTTCCAACATTTTGTCCTCTTATGGCACACGTACGTGTTTATCCCTCAGTCACAATAAACATTTATTTCCACACCCAGTTGTCTTTTTTTCTGTTCTTGTTCATGCACAGACATTCCATGTTTATGCCATACAATTCTGTGCATTTTTACTCTGATAAAAATATATATATTTTTATGTAATATTAAATGTTATTGACTTATTGTTTAATTTTGCATGAAATAACAATTTTTTAAAAAGTAGACACTACAAGTAATTATTTTATAACTGATTAGTGAATACGTTTTTGAATTAATCTCATAGTAAATGGAAAATTCTAAAATTGTCTACTTTCGGCTGCTCCCTTTAGGGGGCGCCACAGCAGATCAGTAATTTCCATCTCATCCTGTCCTCTGTCACACCAACTACCTGCATGTCCTCCCTCAGCACATCCATAAACCTCCTCTTTGACCTCCCTCTTCTCCTCCTGCCTGGTGGCTCCATCCTCAGCATCCTTCTCCCTATATACCCTGGGTGCTTCCTCTGGACATGTCCAAACCATTTCAATCTCTCCTCTTTGAATTTGTCTCCAAACCATCCCACCTGAGCTGTCCTTCTGATGTGTTCATTCCTAATCCTGTCCATTCTCATCAGTCCCAAAGAGAATCATAACATCTTCAACTCTGCCACCTTCAGCTCTGCCTCCTGTCTTTTTGTTAGCGTCACCGTCTCTAAACTGTACAACACAGCTGGTCTCACTGCTGTCTTGCAGATTTCCCCTTGACTCTTGCAGATATTCTTTGGTCACAAATCACTCCTGCTACGTTTCTCCACCCACTCCACCCTGCCTGCACTCTCTTCTCTGCACTCCATTACTTTGGACAGTTGACCCCCAGTATTTAAACTCATCTACTTTCACCACTTCTACTCCTTGTAACCGCACTATTCCACTGGGCTCCCTCTCTTGCACACACATGTACTCAGTTTTGTTCCTACTGACTTTCATTCCCCTGCTCTCCAGAGCATATCTCTACCTTTCCAAGATAGACTTAACTTGCTCTCTACTCTCATTACAGATCACAATGTCATCTGCAAACATCATAGTCCATGGAGATTCCTGTCTGATCTCATCCATCAACCTGTCCATCACCATTGAGAACAAGAAAGGATTATAGCATGGCAAGGTCCATTTTCCAATACTGTAGTATGGTAATAACAAAGGATTTTTTTTTCCTACACTAGAAACTTTAAACAAAATGCGACATGTTTTAACAGTTGATCATTTTTTAAAATTACAAATGTTTTAGTTCAGTTATATTACTATTTCCATACAAACAGGTGATTTCTCGCCAAATACTGATACAAAAACAAACATGGCTGCCACATTTGATTAGCGACACCCCAAAAATATTGCTAATGTCATCATAATTGCAATTTTCCCCCAAAAATCAAACCAATAAACTGACAAACACAGAATGTGGTGTAAACTGTGAATATTAAAAGGTGCATACTTGCAAAAAAAAAAAAAAAAAAACGCCAGCTGGCGGTGGAAAACTATAAGCGTTAATTGTTTCTTTCTCACACTTATAAATCACCTGTTTTACCCACTTTTTTGCCAACTATGGGAAGAATCCACCTGATTTGCATTTGACTGAATCATCAATCCTCTGACTGGGTTCAGATTGAAGCCATTACAGTTTTGTTTTAAATGCTCGTCTTCTGTAGTAAGAAACAAATTAGTCAATAATGAAATACACTGATAATAACAGATTTGACTAATTACTTGTTGTAGCAATAAAGCACATAATATATTAATGTGTATGCTACAGTGTGTTCCATGCCTGTTTATCGGTGTGTCTGCAGAATTTTTTTTTTTTTTTTGGGGCGCTCCGGTGTATGGGCCATTTTTGAGGCTGTGCAAACAAAACTATGTTTGGTGCTCAAGATGCACGAATTCAATCTTAAACATCATATCTATTATCCTATTGTGACTTCATACCAATTACCCAAAGGTTTGTGTCACTGGGATCTGGTATGAACATTTTGGAGTAGTAGATACCAACATAACGAGGTCCCTCGAAAAGAGCATCCTGTCTAAGTTGCACAAAAACTGCTGATTTGGTCCACTTTTGCATAATTCATGGTGCACAAATACACGACTACTTTTTTGATACGGAGGTGATGGTCTTGTGGTTCAGCGTTGGCCTTAGCCACCACCCAGACAGGAAAATCACTAAGGACCCTTGGGCAAGGTCCTTAATCCCCAGATGCCCCCAGTGTGACATGAGCGCCTTTTCCGTGGCAGCACCCTGATGTTGGAGTGTGAATGTGAAGCATCATTGTAAAGTGCTTTGAGCTTCTATATACAATGTAAATGCAGTCTATTTACCATGATGGATTCCAGAACACTCTTTGGAAAGTATCAAAATGTTCTGGAAGACTGATTCGATTATACTAATCCTCGATCTTACCTCAACCCATGAGCTGCCAGAAATCAGTTTTATCTTTGTTGATGTCACAAAGTCACACACCAAAATTGCTTTCTGACAATACGTACAACAATTATACAAACATTAAAACCAACAAAGGGATCACTGCTGTCTTACTCTGCAGAAGCCTGTTTCACGTTCATGCATACTTTGGCATTAGTGCCTTGCTTATGAGGTCCACAGTAATTGTTGTTGGCAGTGTCGAGATGTTTCTCCACTTCTTTAATCTTCTGCAGGCAGCCAATTTGTTATTATGTACTGCTGAATTAATAAATTGTACACATGAATAACTAACATATGCTCTCAAATTACCCAAATAATTTGTCCGCGCAAATCAATATTTAATGCGTACAAATTACTCGCCACCTCCCATCTTGTAGGAGGAACCAATGCCGTCGTGCAAAACTGAGCTTTCATGGTTTAGAAGCAAATGTTGGCCGCACCACTGTGCAATGCTAAAGAAACATCACAAAAGTAACACAGCATTGTGTACAACAGCTTAAATTTGAAGAATATTCAAGTATTTCAGTACAAGATAAAAAAAAAACTGATCTGTATTATGTACATCAAACTGCAATGAAGTGTGAAAATGGTACAACAAGCTGGCAATTTGTGTGCACAAATTACTCAATGTTTTTCTTTTTGGGGGGTTATTTACTTCTTACATGAAACAATGTTATTTGACTACAGTGCTACTCATACCTCTATAAACAGCGATATTTGGGTTTGTAGTACCTCTACAAACTGGCACACGCTGCATGTCACGTTAGCTAGCAACTTGCTAAACTAAATAACTAAACAACTAAATAATTACGCAAATTACACAGACAATTGCGGGGTCTTTACCTATCATAAGTTAGCTTATGTACGGTAAGGCAAAAGTTAGCTTAGTAGTAGTAGTTAGCTTAGCTAGTTAAACTGTAACTCAAGGCAAACTTTAGAAACTAGCTAACGTTACAATTCATCCGTGAACACTTGACACAATGCCGTTGAGAACCACCGAAAGTAGTAAAGTGTATTAAACGAGCTAGATAATGACTCCTTTGGCTTGGACCACGCAACCTTAAATGAATCATTGCAGTGACGGGAAATGAAGCAGGCAGACAATATGGATTATCAGGAAGAAATGGCATGGTCCATTTTCAAGGAGTATGAAACCGTATTCTATGATTTTTCTGTGTATCAATATGGGAAATACTGCAATATTTACAATTACAGGCAAGAAGAATAAAAGTAAGTAAATGAAGAAAAAGTAAAACCAGTATTTAAAAATGGATAGAAGGTTTGGCTGGGGATGGTGCTAGGAATAAATGGCATGGTCCACTTTTAAGGTGTCTGAAATCATATTCTAAGATTTTTCTATGCATCAGTATAGGGAATATTTTTCAATATTTTCAGTTACAAACAAGAAGAATATACATACATTTTTGTTTGGGGAGGGGGGGGGGGGAATCCAAGTCTTCATTCAAACTGTACTGGCCACCACGGGGAGAGAAATGATGCCCATGATTTGGGCCAATTTGAGATTAAATACTATGTAACAGAAGGGGAAAGTAAAAGTGGTATTTAAAAGTAGATAGAAGGTGCAGCTAGGGATGGTGCCAAAATTTTTCACTGCAGTTTAGTGATGTCTAACTTCAAACATTTCTTTGAACCTTTCCAAACCTTTGAAATACTTATATTTAAACATTTTTCAGGACTCTGCATGAAATGGAAGACATCGAGTGCTGTGCTGCCAGCTGTAGAACACTAACACCTGCTGGACAGCTCAGGAATGTGCATCCATATCAAATTATGATTTTTTTTTTTTTAATGTTGCGATACAGGTTTTCCTTTAAAGGGGTCATATTATACACATTTTCTTTGAGGGCTAACGGTATATTCCTTGAAGTCCAACCCTCTTTAAAGCCACACATACTACATTCAATTTACATATTTTTAAAAACTGAATATTAGTGGACTGTATGTCACTCGGGATTTGTACTGTTTTCTTAAGAAATGTCCTGATGTGGGTCACAGATTCAAGTGAGCAGATTTCCACACTGAGTCTGGCAACCAGAGGAGCCTGAATGTCAAAAATCAATGAGTCATGGTCCGTCGTCCTTTGATTGCTACCCACCATCACACCTCCACATTTATTCCTCTGTTGTTTCAGTGACGGCACGTGTTCCCGTCAGAGACGACACACAGGACACGTTTCTGATCACTGATAAATACATCTGTAAATGACAGATCAGCTCTGTGGAAAAAAGAAAAACCTGATAGTGGATCAGGAGCACACTGACCTTCAGGTTAGTGACGGGGAGGGTCCACCAGTCCTAGGGTCCATAAATAATGGTAATTCCCCATAATTAAAAGGTTTTTTTTTATTGTCACGCTTTTGTAACATTACTTAACTTACTTTAGTGCAACATATAGCCTACCGTAAATGTAAAAACAACTTCAACATGCTCTCCTTAATACTCAGACTAGGACTAGTGGACCCTAGGACTAGTGAGGAAGTTCCCATAGGGGATCAGGAGCACACTGCTCTTCATGGCAATGACAGGTTTTTGCCCTGATGAGGAAGAATAACAAATAAAGAAGATTATTTTTTAGTTTATGAATCAGACATATATAGACATGATGTTGACGCTATGGTGTGAACTGCCTCCTTCAAGGTCACAGAATAGTGTGTCAGAGTAGGTATTTTTATTATTCTGATAATCCAAATTCAGCCTTGGACGTTGCCAATTGCTGCATTGGTAGCAAAAAATAACATAATGACACACATCTGTGAAAGTGCTCAGCACCACAAGAGGAGAGACGTGCCGTTTTCTTCTTGTGTAGGTGTGTGTGTGTGTGTGGGCCCAGTTTTGTAAAAATAGCCGTAGAAATCAGACAGACTGCTGCACACATAAACAAACAGGATTTCTGCGCCATAATTAACAGAAAATTATTAAATAAATACGTGACAGAGATGCAGAGTGAAGAGATCACGAATATGTTATGTTGCTGTTTTAAGCCGGCTGAGGTTTCAAAGGGAGAAGCACAAAAAAAAAAAACACGGTCATGGTGAAACCGAATCCGAGCAGACTGTGCTGCGTTGATGATCTCGCCTGTTATGCTATCGTTAGATCAGCTTTGCTTTTCTGGTGATGCAAAGCTAAATGAGGGAAAGCTGAGACAGGCGCAGGGAGTCGAATTACAGAGAGGAGGATGATAAACGGTGTGCAACCAGATTCTCTTTCCTAAAGGGTGGAGTTAGCTGATAACTGGAGTTCGGGTTGATCAAACTTAGGCCACCTTAGTCAGGAGGAAGAAGGTCAGGTCAGGTGCCACATAATGCAGAAGCGCCTTGAGTCCTGGATGACATCCACCCAGGCAGACAACCAGTCCCTTACCACTTCTCATAAGTAGCCATCTATCTGCCCCAGCCAGGGAAAATGTCAATCAAAGTCAGAATAACTGCAGTTAGAATCATCTGTGATTGATGCCAGCTGTTGTAGTGAGTGTGACTGTATAATAATCCAACGTACTACTTGACTTTATGTCAAGGTGGCTTCTTTGAGTACTGACGCTAACCAAGAGTTAAGCTAACTGTGGCTGACATTAATGTAGTTGACGCTAAATGCAGATGACACCAACACCAATTAATGTGAAGTAACCATTAGCGTCATCCACAGTTTGTGCTAACCACGACTGATGCTAGCCATTAGCTTTAATCATGTGCAACTGCATGCTAACCATACCTAGTTCTTTAGCGCAGCACATAAATAGGGCACAGCACCAATTCAATGCACTAATTTAAATACCGACACGCTCCAAACAGGGAAATCAAGTCATGTTTGGAACACTTTCACCTCTTTGGGATGGAGGTGGAAGAACTGGTTCTACTGAGTGTCACATGTTGCTCTGCAGCGTGCTCATGGTTCTGTTATCAGCTACAAGCAATGTAACAAAAACAAAGAAAAAAGAAAGCCAAACGTACTAAAAAAGACATGTAAATGTTTCACTAATCCAGGTGTGAATGAGAGTGGCTCGCTGCAGCAGTTCTTTTATGCTCTGTTGATTCCACAGGGGGATAACCACAGCGCTGACCCAGCAGCCCGTGCAACCTGACCCGCCCGGCGGCCCTGCAAGCGCTGCACATTACCACGTTTAATGTCCGTTAACTCGTTTACACCCACACACAACTACAGCTGCCCAACAGCAAAGGATAGGCGACGGAACACACCCTCTGGTGGACAAGTAAGAGCTGCACAGTGGTTTATTTCCCCACTTTGACGTTACATCCATGCGTGTTTGCACGAGAGACGAAAAGGATTACAGCTGATGTCTGCTGAGCTGTTTCACAGCTCATCACATCTGCAGATACACACTCTAGAACTCATTTCTGATTATGCATATCTGCTGGAGTGCCACTAAATGAACGCAATGTGCAGACCGTCTCTGAAAATCGAATGCATGAAGAAGACTCATGAGGGAAGCCACCGAGCAGTGACCAAACCTTTCATGAAATTATCAGAGTTCCAAAAACTGGCCATTGTGACACTGACATGATGTTTAACTTCTGAGCTGCCGCATTAAAGAAATCATTAACTGCTATTTGCAGATAAGATCATGTGACACATGGACGATGCTGACTGCAGTCAACATTATCACAATATCACATTTGCATTTAAACTATAATTACTACACACACATATACTGCAACTACTGTTACTTTTACTAATATAAGTATTAATAGTAATGCACTGAAATTTTAACAGATATAATGTATAATTACACATACAATATTTTATCATAATAATACATTTGGATTTTAATACACAAATGACATGTATTATATTAATATAAGTAATTATATATACAAAATATAATTAAATAATATATTCAGATTTTAATATAGATAAAATGTATACTATAATACTTAATAAAATACTATATTGTCCAAGCGCTGCCTGTTAGCGTTGGATGACCTTGTGTTGTTTTGCATAATAGCTGGTGTTTTGAATATGTCTTTAATTTTAAAATCTTATTGGTTGTTATTGGCTGTACGCGTATCACTAAATGTTTACTGTAAGTAGCACTAAATCGCCGATCGAACAGCATCCAGCCAGTTACGCCCAGCAACAACAGCCTGACGGCCTGTTGCCAGAACGATGATGGTGGGGTAGGGGGCGGAGTCTGATCAGATGCCTGAGGATGATTACACAAAATACAGATGACATAATGACTAAACTAATGCGGTGTTTCCCCTCATCGCCCACTCTATCCTTTTTTCCTTATCGTTGGTACTCATTTCTCAGCCGTACACATTCCTGTCCCATCTCCTTTTCCTCCTCCCTCCTTATCATTGCTGCTTTTTCTCTTATCCTCCTTTTATTTGTCTTCATCTCCACCCTTTTACCTCCTTCTCTCCTCCCCCTTCCATCAACACTCCCGATGTTTTTGTTCCCCCTCCTTCCTTTCTTATTCCTTTCCAGACCTTGAGACAAAACCAGCCAGTCCTCTCGATAAAGTATCCTAGCAACAGTGCCATCCCGCCCATTTGGCGCCAGGGGAAACTAATTTAATTTTTGGAGTGTGAGGAAGCAGAAGATCAGCTGGCAGAAGCATTTTCTGTCAAACATCCAGTACCCTGAACAGATCTCCATCTTTTCTTCCTGTCCTTCCTTGCTTCAGTCTTTGGTCATGATATGCTGTATGACTACCCCAATTCTGAACTGCTTTGGGTCGTCACTGGCAACCATCCAGGCAGACAATCGGTCCACCACCATCCCTCAAAAGTGACACTATCTCCATGTATAGCCAAGAGACCCGTAGGCTTACCCTTGGTCTTCTCCAGCCATTGAGATCCTCAGTTGAAGTTCCTTCCCAACGCAAGAGATCCGCTTATCCCTATGTTACCGCTCATTAGGCACAAACACATTCCAGGGGTAAACAAGGATTCGCTGAAGAGATGTACAAGCCCAAATCAGAAAAAGTTGGTACAATATGAAAAATGCAAGACAACAAACAAACATGCAGTGATCATCACGTCTACTCTGACTTCCACTTCATTACAGAGTGAACCAGACATTTCATGTTTTGTGTGTTTAACTACATTTCACACCCATTCCTGCATTTAAGGCCTGTAATATATTCCAAAATATATACAGAAAGGTGCACAGATTTATCTATATCTATACCTGTGTACAGGAGGATATTCATTGATAAAGGGATGGATTGATAGATATAGATAGACTGATAGATACAGAGATCAACAGCTAGATGTTGGTTGATAAATTCAACCCATGAACTTATTAAAACACTCAAAATTTCATTCAAATTTGATGAAACCTGATCGACCAGATAAATCTATAAAATCAACTTTACTTACAGAGAAGAGACCCCAGGATTCCATCTGTTTTTTTATTATTTTATATTATATGTGACCATAAACTTCCATGAAGTTTTAGGAGATACAGTAAAATACAGTCAGGTATTCAATTAGGGTGTGTGTGGATGGGAACCTGCAGGGACAGTCGAAACCAAACAGTGTGCACAAGTTGAAGACACACACAAAAAGAACCCATTTGATTTTAAAATCTATTTTTTTAAATAGATTCTATATTATATTAAATAGATTTCTGTGGTGCTGTTTCGCACTTGAATGATGGCGTGCCAGATATAAAATAAAAATCTAATCCTACAAGCAGGGAAAAACCCCAACAAATCCACATACAAAACAAATAAATTGTTATTTAGCAACAATAAGCACAACACGCTGGTTTTCCTCTGAATTTGGAGTTTGAGAACGAGATACTAAGACAAAGAACGGAAAAAAGAGTTTCTTTCTCTTTCTTCTGTGGCAGGAATCAGCACTCAGGAAACCGGAGGATGCGTCGCTATGCCGACGCTCCAGGAGTACAGGCAGGGCGTGACCACGCCCACCACTCTCCCTTCAGCTGTTAGCCCCGCCTCCTTCCGACCTCCTCCAAACTCCCTTTGATCCAACGCGAGAAGGCACTGGTAAATTTCTCCACATTCTAACATCTGGATTCTCTATTAAGATGAACAGTCGAGGCAATGAGAACACGCAAAAAAAAATAAAAAAAAATAAAACAAAAAACAGACAGACATACACGCGGGCCAGCTGGGTAGCTTACGGGGGAGAACATCCAGCTCCCTGCTCTGTCTACTGGTCCCACCTGTGTTTGCTTTACAGCAGAGGTAACAAATATGTAAACGTCAGCAAGATCACAACAGTAAAACAAAGATAACGCAACGGACGACTAGAAATAAACAGCTGAATTAGTCGCACCTTTGTCGGAAAATGAGAAAATCAACAGCAGGCTCGAATTTGGCGTCTTGCTCCGTGGTGACACAGAAAACAAAACTCTAGATTCAAAACGACTTTTCAACACAAAGAGGATGAGACTGATAAGACTTTGGTCCGATACCCTGTCTTCACACACTGATGTGCAAAATGAACAGAAAGGGTGAAGACTTGGGGCGAAGGGCGGGTATTGGGTGTTTGTCTTTCAACGCAATCATACTTTGGATAAGGAGTTGAGATGGCTTTGATTCCAGGTCGACTCGGCTGGAAATGGGGACCATCCTTGGATGGGGCGTGTCCTATGATGGACTGGCTTCCCATCCAGGGGGAGGTGTAGACGTTCTACCTCTTCATGCTGCGGAATCTCGAGGATAAGTACCAGCACCAAAGGGCCTCAGGGCCTATATAGGATTGGTCCTCACCCCACATCAACGGGTTAGTCCTGCACAGCCTAAAATGCTTGTACACTGGTAAAGTTTTGGTGATTTCAGGTATCACAGCACATCAGAGTTGCCAAAAGGCACCTGCGAGATTCCACCTGTTTTTTTTTTAAACCGTGATGTGTTCAGTATGTTTTTGTCCAATCACAGCCAGAGAAGCTGGGAACTCCTTTAGAGTTGTCATGGTATTGTGGTTGTTTCCCTTGTTGTCCTCCATGCACGCTCACCATAGAGAAAGACAGAACAACTAGAGCACTGACTCATTACACTGCGTATGCATCTCAAGTGCACCCTCATGTGGAGCTGTCCGCCATCACCGAATTAGGCTGAAAGTGCTCCTGAACAATATAAACTAATGCAAGCAAACAAAGTGCGACATAAACTTATCTGAGTGAAATCAGGAAAATAAGTAAACTAATAGTACCGGCATTTGATAAAAAAAACTTTTCTTATCACAATTTAGGGACAGAATGTCCTTGGACAGCTTTGAGCTGGAGCCATTAACCAGAGCTATGTGCAGTACAAAGCTTAAAGGTGTAATGCTTAAATGTCCAGCCAAGCCTGCAAAACTTTTAAACCCGTGTGTCAACTCGCATACGTCAGCTTGAAAATGCATAAACAGGTGGATATGGAATATACCGGGAAAACGTAAAATAATCCAAAGTCATTATTCCTGCAGCTTTGCAGCATGCTGCTGCGTTTACATTCATGCACCAACGGTTCTGCACTTATGGTGCAGTTTGTCTTTCTTTTCTTAAAAAAAAACAAACGAACAAAAAATACAAAAAACAAACATTTTTACCAGCATTTCTTCAGTTCAAACCACAAAAAGCACAGGGGATAAGGGTGTTTCCATGGCAGCACAGAGGCTCACATACAACAGAGCCAGATAAGTAAAGTAGTACACTAGTAAACATGTAAACAAACCAGTCGTGTTGGTTTCAATGTGTTGGAATGTTTCGCTTGTTTGCACATTTGGTGATGGCGGTACTGCCTCGTTGGTGGTATGTGGTGATTCGATGAGCCAGCCCTCTATTTTTTCTGTCCGTATCTCAGTTTTTGAGGCCGTGATTTGCACTCTGGCTTTTCAGCAACAAGAGCACAGGTTCAAATCCCACCTGGCCTGTTCAGGATCAGGCAGGGTGTCTGGTATAAAGCCTGGGTCAAATCAACATGAACCATACCAGATCTGCAAATGGGACAAGCCAAAAGTAGTTAGTGCCGTTCATTCTTTCCATTTATTATAATTAAATAAACTGACGTTTAGGGGATATGTAACACTATAAATTAATTGCAGACCTTTTACAGCCTGATTTGTAAATGAAATAACAAGGTAACAAAACACACCTGGCTGTAAAGCAGCCAAGTGTCCAATTACTTTCGGTCCTTTAAACATGGGGGGGGGGGGGGGTGCACACAAGAAGTGTAAATCATACACCACTCAATGAAACGGGATGTCGTTACGCTTAATTAAAGGAGACTAACTCCAGCTATAAACTTATGCTCATTATTTCCTTTCAACTGTAATTTGCTGTGACAGAGAAAGAGAGAAAGGCAACAAGATTGGAACCACATTCAAGTTCTCTAAATACAAAAAAAAAAAAAAAAAAAAAAAAAAAAAAAAAATACTGCTGAAGAGCGACACCTTGTGGTCACCTGGACAGACGGGAACATGGACTTCATTCATCTGGCTTTTTTCTTTTGCTCATGTCCACGTGTGTACAGAGCTCAGAGCACAAAGACACGCAGGGTTCAGAGGTCATGGCTTGTGCACGGAGTTTCGGTAACTCAGACTGCAAATTGAAATGACGCGCACTACCCACAAGGAACGAGGCGTCCCGTTGGATTAAGTACTCATCAATGGGACCAAATGCTACTCTACACACAAGAGTTTGGCTGGTACTTAACGTACATTTGGAATGATTTACGATAGTTATAGAATATTACGAATAACTATATAATATATATTGTATATAGCTCCACCCCTTTATGCTATACTACTAAAGTGTCTATTCTATTTTTCCTGACTGACATCTGAGGCACAAAAGCACAGGGAGCAGTCAACTGTGAGTCTCTATGCAAATAATTTACAGACTCCTGCTAGTAGAAATGCAAAAAAATACATGGATTTGTTTTGTGCTGTAAGTGCGCCATAGCTGTGGCTGATGTTTCCAGCGCATTTCTGCCTCACGATGGAATACTAATGCGCTAATCACATACTACCTGTTACAACATGTGTCAAACCTCTTTTTTAAACACTGCCTTCTGATGCAAAAAGGCAGATTTTTTTTAATACAACAAAAACTATAGCTTGCCTTCCTTTTTATGGTGGTATTATTTCTTGTTTTTTGTCCGTTTCCCAGTTTCAGATAGTCCAGCTGTTATGAAAGTATAAAAAAAAATAATGACAAAAAAAAAAAACAGAAATTGGAGCAATTTTTTTCCACAGGAATTGTGGTTGTCATCTCAGTGTAAAAATGTTCCCCATCATTTGAAGTGAAATGAAAATTAACGGAGTCCATTCACTCCATCAGAAATAAAAATAATAATATTAATAAAAAAAAACATTTAAAGTGTTTGCCTTTTATATCAAGGCAAAATAATAACCTCCGATGCGGCAAACTATCATCACTGACCGCCCACCCTGCTCGCTTTGAAATCATTCCAACCTTTTGGAATGGACCTTGTTAAAAATAAGAGTTCGCTTGTAGATTAAAAGCATCTTTTGCGTGGGAAGTGTCTGCTTTTAAGGATGTGCGCTGCTGCCCTGCAGGGGGCAGTGTCAGACAGGCAATAGAAGGGGAGACTGTGGCGATAGTGGCTGAGGTCAAAGTTCAAGTCTTTTTCCTGTGTGCAGAGTGAGAGAGACAGCGCCCCGCGTCTGCTACTTGAAGATGAAGTTAATGAGGACCTGAAGGAGGACGAGGAAAACGATGACGACGTAATCGCGCTGCTGGAGGAAAGCCGCTCCGTCCACCCGGCCAACCACACGACTCCGCAGCACGCTGATGCTTCTGGAAACACACACATGCGTGCAGATGAGATGTAAGGCTCTGTAAAGGTGTATGTACCCAAGGATAACACACCTGATCCTCATCTCACCTGTTGATGTCCTCCTGCGTCCGTTTTATTGATTCAATGGCACTTTGAAGTTCACTGAGGTCTGTGCCTTTTTTCCTCAGCCGACTGTTATGCTTGCTTTTGTGTCCTGCAACACAATGTAGCGCTAGCATGTAAAAATAAATAAATAAATAAATTCAACATTGACTAATTGATCTATCATGAAAGTTGGAATAACATGAGAGCAATTAATATTTTCTGGGAATGACCTGATCCCCAGATATGACGCATATTGCCGACATTGTTAAGATGACATGGCGAGTTTTACTACAGAAAACGCTAACTGTTAGTATAAGCCACAGTTTTGCAGCTACTACATAAGTATTGCTATTACATTGCAAGTTAGCTCATGATGGTATTCACGTTCTTAATCAATACCACTCTGATTACATTAATTTTCTTCCCGAGTTAAAACATGAAACCCACAGCTTCTAAAAAATAAAGACAAGGTTGAAAATTGTTGAACTTCCCTTTTAAATGTTCACTTGTTTACCACTTTAGTCATATTAAAACATTGTGACCTCGACTCACCTTTGGCAATGATGAGATATAGAGAAAAGTGTTACATCGTAGACGTCTGGTGAAATTAAATCAACGTGGATGATTTATCAAGCGCTACAGTAAAATACACAAAATGACCAGTACTAACATCCCAAGATCTACGCGGGGTTGATATGTTTACTACTAAGCAACAGGTTTGAAGTCATGACCCACAGCTGCTTACACTCAAGGGTTTTGAAATGGAGCAATATCTCCACCTGGTGGACATTTACCATTGATGCAGGTACAATAGATTTTTGCCAAGAGCATTAGTATTAGAAAAAACACTGAGCTACTTGTATTTCTTCTGATGTTTTGTTGCAGTAATGTGTCGATTTTAAAAGTGGGCTGTCAATTTTATTTTATTTTTTCCATTTCAATATATGATGCATTTTTACGTCGCCCTGTTGACTGTCAAATTATGTCCAATGCTACTTTTTCCAAAAAGGATGTTTCTGCAAACAAAGTAATCAGGAGAGATATGATTTATAACAATGTTTTAATCTGACTTAGGTTCTAAAAATTGAACTCCTCTAAAGTGTGCAACTCACTTTCACTGCCAGATGAGTCGTGGCGGTCAGGTTCTGGTGAAGAGCAGCCGCTCTCTGGGCTCTTTGGTGTGTCGCTCTTGTGTTTCCTCTTTGGCACCGTCACCTACACACACAAAAAACCGGTCAATAAACAGGCAAAACACACACACACACACACACACACACACACACACACACACACACACACACACACACACACACACACACACACACACACACACACCGGTGTCAACAAAATGCGACAACAGACACTGAAAAAAAACTGGTACATGATGCATGCACATGATCGGCAAACACGCAAGCTGGCAGTGATGAAGCACATGACCAGTTGTGCAAGGCATGCTGGGATATCAATGAGCAATATCCATTTAAAAGTTGTGCAAAGTACAGTTGGTATGAAGACGATCATCAGCCTATGTGGAGCACAAAGGGTTAATATGTGGCACCCGTCCATCAGTTTCTTTAAATTGACTGTGCTAGTGGAGTGCAGCTGCATTTCAATCTGGACCGAAGTTCAACACAAACCAGATTGTTTTAAACAAAATAAAGCAGCTTTTCTGCACAGAAATAAAAATCTTGGTAGATGGAAGTAGCCGCCATGAAGTGATCAGCTGCTGTTTTGCCATTGTACACTAAATGTAGGAGAAAAACTGCATACATAATTGCTAATTTTATTCATGATATCAATTTGCCAAGTTGATGCTTTTAAACAAAAAGCAACAATCTTGACGCTATCAAGGAAGCTCCTACCATTGTTCAACAAAAACAAAACAATTTTTCCTTTTTCTCTCTCACACAATAAGAAGAATCAGGCTGACAAGCTAACAAATAGAGGAGATAGGTTACTCCCCCCCACCCCCAATTCCAGGCCTAAATTAAAACTTTTACTTAGGTTCCTTTGATGACCCCCAAAATATATAAAAATAAACCTCAAGCCAGATATTTCAAGATGCTGTCCAAGATGGACGTCAAAATAGATTTTTTTTTTTTTTTTTTTGTCCCTGTTAAAACTCATTCGGTGACATTTAAAGGACTTAGTTTTCAAATATATTCCATGAGAAGTATTTGGTTACAATAAATACATTTGTGCACAGACAATTTCATTCACAAGCTTTAAATTAAGTCCTGGTTCTTTGGGTCCGTCCTGGATCACTAAGTTAATACAAAATAACTTTTTTACTGGACAAAAAGTGCATCCAAAATGGCCACCAAACAGACATTTTCCACTAACATGGCCAGAAAATGCATCATAACAACAAACAACAGATTTAATAATAACAGGACATTCCATTTTGTTGGCCACTTTGGAAAAAAATCTAATATTTGGCTTGAGGTGGCGTGCAAAGGGGGTAGGTCCTGTCTCCCCTAATAAACATCATAATGAAGTTGTCAGTGTGTCTAAAAGAAACAAAAAAACAACACACACACGCAAACAGGGACAAAACAATGAGTCAAACAAAGAGCAAGGTGATGATGACGGCAGCACAGCGATGAGACAAAAAACAGAATGGAGGCGAGGCACCAGGCGCTGCGTGGCAGGTGGCTGAGGCGGAGAGATGTGGTGGTGGTGGTGTTTTTAGAAATGGCGGTGTCCGGTGAGGCCAACATACCTGGCACTTGCAATTGTCCCGCAGCGACCACTGGTTACTCAGACTAATAAGACTGCCAGAACGTACCATAGGCGTGCGGTGTCGGACCTTGGTCTGGATACAACCATCTTTCTCAAACTGGATCAGGTCATTGAGCGGATCCCATGGCCTTGTGCTGAGCAGCGGGAAGAGTGAAACATGATCATTTAAAAAAGAAATGAATGACTCTGCTTCAGTACGTAAAATCACCACTAGAAGCCGCCATGATCCCACTTGGAGACGGTGTACTTAATGGCTTTAATTATACACAATTCCTGTTGAAGTGGATTGTCAAACACTCAAAGTGTTTGTTTCAGAGTCACTCACTCAGCGTATCTGTAATGCCACTCTCCGGTGACGGGGTCCTGCTCAAAAAGGGGGGGAATCCACTCCTCACATTTGGCTTTGCGCTCACGGGCTGCCTTCCTCTGGGCCTCCTCCAGGATGAACTTCTCATTGGTGGCTTCAGTCTGGTCCTTGTTGTTGATGGCCCGAGTCACGTGCTGCCACAATCTAAGAGACACAGAGAAGACAAGCTTGTGCTGTTTAACAGCAGACAGAAAAAAATACAAATACCCACATAATAAAAAGCCAATAACAGAGACTGAGAGAAAATACAATGCACAGTTCCTGGTGGCCTTGATGGCTTCCAGATGAAGTTGCCCGAAATGACAAACAAGCAAATTTCATTGCAAATGTGTCATGGGGTGGAAAAAACATATATAAGTGGTATCAGTCTGTAAGATGCATATATTTTTGAAAGGTGGTGCTACTGTTTCATGCAACAAAGAGTAAAATGATTCAATTGGTGCATTATTTATAATGCAAACACTGTATTAGCAAGTAACAAGCTAATTAATATTATTGTACCAGACATAAAAAAAACACAGTTAAGGGCTTCTTCTGGCCACTGAACAGATGAAAATGTCTGTTCAGAGCCACTAAAATGTCTGCAAACTCTTGTAAAGCATTTGTAAAACCTAATAGCCTCACCTTAGCTGAGCTGTTCTACTCACTGATGTTCTGGTTGTCCCACACACTCCAAACTAATGGAGTTCTAAGTAGTTTAAAGCTAATATTCCCTGTCCGTATTCAAGAGCATGGCCTTCCGGTTTGAGAGCATGATTTATTAATTTCACATTCTCTAAGACACATCTCGTCCTCCTCATTCAAATCACCTTCTTCTTCTTGTGCTACAGCAGCTGGCATCCAGCTTAATGATGCAATACCACCACCTTCTGTTCCAGAGTATGGATCAGACTACTTCATTCAGATCAGTATACAGAAGCAATAGATGGTGCCATTTTGTGACTGTCGGTACAGTGCATTTGTGGCATACAAGATGCTTCAAAATGTACGCTACAGGGCCAGCCAAACAAATCAAAAAGTGTGACATGTCTACCAATGACAGCTAATTACGTATGAGAACAAAGAAGACAGGAAAGAAAGTGACAGGACAGAGAGATGCAAACAGCTTTGTATTGGTGATTTATCAAGTTTGTCTATGCAAGACTGTTTGTGCATCAAATTTATCTTGGTGATAAATCCTTTCAAAATTCTATTTTTAAAGATATTTGGATCATACAGTAGTGTTCAGAATAATAGTAGTGCTATGTGACTAAAAAGATTAATCCAGGTTTTGAGTATATTTCTTATTGTTACATGGGCAACAAGGTACCAGTAGATTCAGTAGATTCTCACAAATCCAACAAGACCAAGCATTCATGATATGCATACTCTTAAGGCTGTGAATTTGGACTATTAGTAAAAAAAAAAGTAGAAAAGGGGGGTGTTCACAATAATAGTAGCATCTGCTGTTGATGCTACAAAGTCAAAACTATTATGTTCAAACTGCTTTTTTAGCAATCCTATGAATCACTAAACTAGTATTTAGTTGTATAACCACAGTTTTTCATGATTTCTTCACATCTGCGAGGCATTAATTTTGTTGGTTTGGAACCAAGATTTTGCTGGTTTACTAGTGTGCTTGGGGTCACTGTCTTGTTGAAACACCCATTTCAAGGGCATGTCCTCTTCAGCATAAGGCAACATGACCTCTTCAAGTATTTTGACATATCCAAACTGATCCATGATACCTGGTATGCGATATATAGGCCCAACACCATAGTAGGAGAAACATGCCCATATCATGATGCTTGCACCACCATGCTTCACTGTCTTCACTGTGAACTGTGGCTTGAATTCAGAGTTTGGGGGTCGTCTCACAAACTGTCTGCGGCCCTTGGACCCAAAAAGAACAATTTTACTCTCATCAGTCCACAAAATATTCCTCCATTTCTCTTTAGGCCAGTTGATGTGTTCTTTGGCAAACTGTAACCTCTTCTGTACATCTTTTATTTAACAGAGGGACTTTGCGGGGTATTCTTGCAAATAAATTAGCTTCACACAGGCGTCTTCTAACTGTCACAGCACTTACAGGTAACTCCAGACTGTTTTGATCATCCTGGAGCTGATCAATGGGTGAGCCTTTGCCATTCTGGTTATTCTTCTATACATTTTGATGGTTGTTTTCCATTTTCTTCCATGCGTCTCTGTTTTTTTTTTTTTTTTTTGTCCATTTTAAAGCATTGGAGATCATTGTAGATGAACAGCCTATAATTTTTTGCACCTGCGTATAAGTTTTCCCATGTCCAATCAACTTTTTAATCAAACTATGCTGTTCTTCTGAACAATGTCTTCAACGTCCCATTTTCCTCAGGCTTTCAAAGAGAAAAGCATGTTCAGCAGATGCTGGCTTCATCCTTAAATAGGGGACACCTGATTCACACCTGTTTGTTCCACAAAATTGACTAACTCACTGATTGAATGCCACACTACTATTATTATGAACACCCCCTTTTCTAGTTTTTTTTTTTTTACTAACAGCCCAATTTCATAGCCTTAAGAGTGTGCATATCATGAATGCTTGGTCTTGTTGGATCTACTGAATCTACTGGTACCTTGTTTCCCATGTAACAATAAGAAATATACTCAAAACCTGGATTAATCTTTTTAGTCACATAGCACTACTACTATTCTGAACACTACTGTATTTAAGTTGCAGTCTACCTTTCTGATTCAAAATCTCCCTGCTCCTCTGGTGGGACAGTGCAGCGGATCAGCCGGCTCTGCCTTAGTTCCGGTGTGGGGTTCCAAAACATGTCCACCGTGCCAGTCTTCTTGTCATTGATGAAGACCTCACTATCCTGTGTGGATAGTCAGAAGATCACCTTAAAAGAAGTACCACTTTCTGCAATGCAACTATTTACTAAGTCCACCATTTTTTGCAGATCTATACCAATATATAATGGTTTCTAAACCCAATTTAACCACCAGGTACCCCCCCCCCCCTCCCGATTCGTTTAGACTAATCTTGCTGAAAACTAAAACATGTGATGTGTTTGTCTACGTTCTACCAATCCTCATTACTGAGGATGTCAGTAACTGAACCAGGCTAAGCAAATGCCAAAGAAACACCTGGCTGCAGCAGATAGATGGTTACTATCTGGAGATATGGATGGAATGTGCAACTGCCTGGACAGTCATCAGTCAGGATCAAAAGCAAGTTGTACAAGTGGTGGGTGCATCAACACCCACGCTCAGAAGAATACATGATGAAGGAATGATTAAACAAGCCATTCTTCTACCCTTCAGTCCTTCAGTAAAAAGCACAGTCGAGAGGGTGTTGTTTTCTAGAGAGATGGCACTTCTTCAATGGTCCAGGTTTTACTTAGACCTGTGGCTGGTTGGTTATTTTGATATTTTGAAACTTTGCCATGTCTAACATCTCTTCTCTATGTCTGCTTGTACTGTATCATTACACTGCCTCATGAGCACCCTCCAAAGTTTCATTCCTACAGTACACAGTCAGCAGAGGAACATCTTACCCAGTGTCCTTCTAGAGTAGCCAAGACCTCCTTTCCCAACTTGATCTTCCCAGAAATTTGATTAACACTGTCACTGCTGCCCAGGAATGGCTAGAAAAGAGACATAAAGCAAAGGGAAGTCAATGTGAGGGATGAGAGAGCGATAACAAGTGCCCACAGATAAATTGGGAATAGATTAAGAACTTATGGTGAATTGGAGGACATTATTTTTTTAAAAGAGTAACAGGAGACACATTGTAATTGTAATTACCAACATCTGGATGATCAAACACAGTTACCTTCAGCTTGAACTCCAGCTGAGCACTGTAGCCTGTCTTCTCACATGCGATGGTAATCTGACCCCCGAGCTCCAGGGTCATAGTACCATACAGAATACCTACAACATGATAAAACGTATTTAAGTAAGAAGATATAGAGACCAGAAATAGCAACCACGCATACGGGTTTTACATAAGTGTGATGATCACCTTTACAGTGAGCGTAGGGCATGTTCATCACGTAGTCTTCTCCTCGGTTCAGAAAGGTGAGCCGTGCCTCGCCATCTAATATGGCTGACAGGGAATTCCCTAAAATGCAGGCAATGTAGATGGATGGTCATTCACAAAAATTCAAAATGTTTCACAACTGACTGATGCAACTGTTTCTTGGTGATGCCATAAAAATAACCCCAGAAAATATTTTCTGTGACTGAAATTAAATTTATGCAGCAATTGTGCTGTATGTGAGTACCATAAAACTTAGACTTGGCAAGAATGCTGCCACTGAGGCAGAACCCATCCTTCCTGTTGCTGACGTAGAAGGCTGAGACTGGTGGATGATGGGATACCTGAAGGAAATGCATATTAGCTGATGACCAACATTCCAGTATACAACTTTTCAATATATCTGAGATGCATCTTCTGCTACCTGTTCTGCTATGTAGAACGTCTTACTGGTGGTCTTGTTGTGGAGCCACATACAGCGGAACATCTCTCCAATAATGGGGTTATAAGGCTTTTTCAACCCCTGTGGTTAGAACCCCCCAAAAAATCCAACATTAAGGATTACTGTAGAATCTGTGGCACTCAAACATACTCAGTTGATTAACCTCCTGACCTTTGGCTTTTTGTAAAATCCAGAGATGTACCACTTTACCACCTTTTTCATCCGGTTGAAGGCATTTTCTTCCACTGCAGCCCTGAGAGTGAAAAGAACAGTAGGAATTTATATTGATTACATTTTTTTTTAAAGTAAATATCCCGTCAGGCATTGCATAAGTGGATTGTCGTACTCTGACAAGAAGTCTGCGTGGTAGTAGTAGTCAGACAGTTTGTCCAGAAAAGATCTGGGCTCCAGGATGAAGGTGGGCAGCACCACCTTTGACAGGTCCATGCCCGGACGGACCTGCTTCAGCAAAGTCCAAATTAGAGATTTATTCTCCTCTGAGACTGTTTCTGTCTGTGACGCCTCGCCCGCCTGCAGATGGAGACAAAGGCAATGTTAGAAAAGCTGTGGTGACCCTGAACATTAGAGGATCGACAGCAGATAATGGTTACTCCCCAGAAAGAACATTTTCTGTAGCTGTAAGCTTGAATTAATTCCTATCTAAATGGACTTCATCTTTTGTAAATGTTTTATTTGTTATGCCAAGGATGGTGTCGGTGCCGTTTGTCTGATTGTTATCAGGATTACGCAAAAACTACTACTCCAATTTTCTTGAAAGTCAGTGAAAGGGTGGCGTATGGACCAAGGAAGAAAACATTATTTTTTGCAGCAGATCTGATAAAAGGGGCAGATCCAGCAATACTTTCATTCTTTAACATTGTGGCACAGGCCATTTTTCAATACAATCTTAAATTTCTCAAATAATAAGGTAGATATTTGCACTCTACATGTGCCTGATTTTTTTTCAGGAAGCCCTGAGCGCTCTCGCTAATGAGATGTTAATCCCATGTTGCGTAAGTATGGAAATGCATATGAGCACTTTCACACTTGTCATCCCATGAACACAGGTCCGTGCACAGTTGCACCAGCCTACACAGTGAATATGATTAAACCGGGTCCATGTTACAAATCAACTGACTGGATTTTATTGGATGCTAGAAATTTGATCATGATGCTCATTAGCTGACAATTTAATTAAAAATACAAAAGAATAAAAGTTGGTTTGACGGGCTGTCTGCGTGATCACAGGTGTCAATCACACTTGATATATAAATATGTATATGTCCTCACATCAGCACCCTACCTCTCCTAACTCCTCGTGAGACTGTTCCAGGTATGGAGTTTCCCACAAATGCTCATTGGGGTCGAGGTCGATGTACGAGTCTTCTTGACGCTCTGACGTGTCGCTGTCGCTCTCTTCCAGACCTTCGGGGTCCGACTCCTCGTGGTCCTGCTCCCCCTCCTTATCTGACTTGTCGGAGTATAAATCCGGGTCTTTCAAATGATCGCTGTCGCTGAACCTGAGTGCGTGCGGAGAGAGTGGTGCCGCAGATCAAACAAAATATCGAAATTAGTCAAAAAATTAAAGTGCTGCGGATGAAAAAAATCAGGTTGCAGCGTGTGCTTCTTCACTCACTGGAAGCCGTGCATGTTATGCGCTCGGAGGAGGCTGTAGAAGTTGATGGAGTGCTCTCCGCTGGTGCTTACGGTGCTCATGTCCTCCTTCCCCTCCCGTATCATGGTCCTCTTCAGCAGGCTGGAGCACTTCAGGGCCAGCTCTAAAGCATCCATCCAACATCGACCTGGAAAACACATTCAAGTTGTAGAGGAAAACACTTCCTCAAACTCTGACGATGGCCAACTGGCTCCATATTATGAAACCATGAAAACTTTATCCTCCTAGCACTAGCATCAGCTTGAGACTTTTTCTAGTTTTCTATAAAAGAGAAGTTGCATGTGGCTCCTATGCACATCAAGAGAGAGAGAAGAATTGAGCACTCGCCACCTTACAAGCAATTTATTGTCTTTATTATCATCTGCATACATGACCATTTGTTTTTTCTCTCCAACAGTTGAGTCAATATGTCAGGCTGTTGCTGCTTCTTCCCTTTTTAACTCCACTTATTCATTAATGAGCTCCATGTTCTCCATCCTTCTGGTGTCATGCAGTTTAAAATGGGTAAACAGTCTTGGGGAACTTCAGACTGGATTCCAGCTGTACACATTTGGACTGTACTCCAGAGAAATCTCATTCCAGAGACATCCTGTGGTTGTTTTAGGCCACTGGTTATCCTTCAGGTCTCCCAACATTCTGTAAGCACTGTATGTGATACTCTGACTCTCTCTGTGGTGCTGAAATGTTCTGTTCTTCTCTCTTTCCCCTTTTCCACACAGAGCTGGTCACATTTACATTTAAATGACCTGTCAGTTTCTTTCTGAGATGCTGGAATAGTCATAAACAATTCGAACTCACTCTGTTTGTGCATAACTGTACATTTTTATATTTTTGCAAAACCCATTTTAAGATCAGACCAGGTCCCTCACGCTCTCTCTCTTTTTAAATTAATGTATTTATTCATGTCCACACACACATACACACTTTATATATATATATATATATATATATATATATATATATATATATATATATATATATATATATATATATATATATATATATATATATATACATACACACACACACACACACATATGTAAAATTTATCATATAAATTTTAAATATTTTTTGTTTTATTTTATGACTTATCACTGTTCACCTGCAGTATTGTGACAGCCCACCAGATGGTGATTGTCCACAGATCAAACATTTGCCAACTCACCTGAGACTAGTACCAGACACCTAACAAATTTCAGGCAGTTCTGTTCAGTGGTTTACACTGTAGCTTACAACTGGGACAGATCTATTAACAAACAACCAAATCAACTGGCAAACATCAGAAAAAAAATGAGTGAGTGCAAACTATTGCAAAAATACAAAAATATACGGTTATGCACAAACAGAGTGAGTTCAAATTGTTTATGACTATTCCAGCATCTCAGGAAGAAACTGACAGCCTATTTAAATGTAAATGTGACCAGCTCTGTGTGGAAAAGGGGAAAGAGGGAAGAACAGAACATTTCAGCACCACGGAGACAGTCAGACTATCATACAGTGCTTACTGAATGTTGGGAGACCTGAAGGATAACCAGTGGCCTAAGGCTGGGCATACACTGTACGATATTTTCAATCGTTGTACTTGGCTCCAGCTCAGACTGTGCAACAAAACCGCAGGGGTTAAAAGTTCAGAGTGAACGATTCATGTTCTCACACTGCCCGATGCTCTGATGCGATCTGACTGCTCACACTGTACGTTCAAAAACCACACGTCGGAAGCTTTTTTTTTTTCTTTAAAATAAAAATTATTTCATGCCTATCAGCGCGCACAGTGAGTGAAATCAGGTGGGGGGAGACTGAATGTATATGCGCGCGTGTGCACACACAGCAGACAGCAACATGATTCACGAGAGGACGGTAAAAAAAGAAAACAAACATTCATAACAGGTGTTGCTACTTACACTGTTGTATAAATAAACTATATTTCATATGGAGTCTTAGAGCTGTGCTCATCTGTCGTAAATCCTGTTATTGTCTGCTGTGTGCACGCGCGCACGCATATACGTTCAGTCTCCCTCCACCTGATTCCACTCACTGTGTGCACTGATAGGTATGAACTTTAATATGATATTAGGTTATTGTGAGGGAACAGAAAAAAAAAAAAAAAGTCTTTACATGAGATCACTGCTTGCTGTCTCCAGTGTTTGCTCATGGACAGTGCGCGAGGTAATCAGCATGTAGACGCTTGTAGCGCAGCTTCATCAGCACGGAACCCTCACGAGCCACGACGGCTGACCAAAATATCAAACAGGTTTGATTTTCATCCAACCATACGATTCCCGATCGGGAGGTGGTCATGAGATGTTAAACGCAGCTCGTTACACCATGTAGACTGCACGATGCAGGATGCGCGATTAACCTGAAACTCGGCGTGATCCAAAAATTCTCGCACAAGTGAAAAATCGTCTGAAAAAGGGCCAAAACTCGCACAGTGTAAGCCCACCTTAAAACAACCACAGGATGTCTCTGGAACTAGATTTCTCTGGAGTACAATCCAAATGTGTACAGCTGGACTGACTTTAGGAAACCCAGATGAGGCCTATGACTTGCATCCTGAGGGACCGTCTATGATGGTGACAGGTCAGTGACCTGGCTGCATCAACTCAGGTACAAGATTCCCAGCTGCCACTACATAACAGACTGACGGTGCATAACATTTTGGAAAATTGTTTGAGCTGTTTTGTTTGTAACCTGAAAAGTGTGATGCCTGCTGTGCTGCTGAGACTTCTGACTGAAACAACAGCTGTCGACCACAGCGCCAAAACAGTGAAGGGAACACAAGTTCCCACTGTGAAGAAGTGCTTTCCTGACATGGAATGTATCTCCACTTTCCTGCATTGTAAATCTGCTTGATTGCGGGTAACCTGTGTGTTTTTGTGTGCTTGTTCTTGCTAAGAAAGTGACACATTGTTTTGTCATTTCATGTCAATATGACAGTAATTATTATTGTCTTTATTTTCCAGTAATCACTATTGAAAATAAACAGCATTCAAAGTTGTTCTATTTTTTTCTAAACTTAACTTTTTTTAATCGCATTATTCATATTCACACTTTGTATTGGTGAATGGCCATATGTTGTATAAAACAAAAAATGGTATTACTTCAACCGTATGTACCTTTTTATGTTGCCTGCAAGCTGCTTGTGACAGTGAGTTGTGAAAACACCATAAATATAAATGACAGCTTGTCTCTTACCATCAGACTCCGAGGCAGCGCGGAAGATGAGGTGGCTGCTGGGCAACGGCTGAGTGATGGAGCCGACTGCTTCTCCTTTAGGACCCTGATGACAAGACGATTGAGAGGGAGGACATACATGACACAGCGTATTAAATTTTTTTTACAAGATTAATAAAACGTGTCGATCGTTCCCAGGCCGAGTGCTGCATAATCACTGTCTGTATTCATCCACAGACGACAGACGGCGCTCAATTCTCCAATAAAAACAGGAACTCAAATCACCGCTCTGTCAACTTTAACAAGCTGACATAAACACACAAAGCCCATCCTGAATGAAGGATTAACAAAAAAATCGACATGAGTTGAAATGTTCTTTCTTTTGTTTTTGAGTCTGTTCCAAGTGAAGTGGCCGTAATCTAAAACAAAGACTCAGTGCGATTGAGTTTCTCACGTTTGAACAAACACTTGGGAAAGAAAAAACAGTTGTATGTGATGACAAAATCACAGCTGGAGAGGCCAACTGAAGAACAAACGGAAAATATGTGCTGCTGAATATGTAAATGGTTATCCGGCCGTATAATTTCCTGTCTCTGCATGCAATCAAAGAAACATGAGGGATTCATTTGGTGCTAAACTGGTTTTTACATCAGCCATGCAGGCTATGGTTTTGTTCACAGATCTGAAGCCAGGTGGAATAATTGGCTATTTAACAAGAAAAACCCATTAAACATTTGTGATGACATGAATATAAATCATCCACTTACCATTTTTTTTAAAAACACAGTTAAATATGCAAAAAATGCTTTTATTATTACTATTATAATACTATCATTTGAGAAATATTTGTTTGTTTGTTTCACTCCCCCTCCTGGGTGCTTGGGCAAATTTAAATGAAACTTGCCGTGTGCGTGTAGATGGACAATAGAACTGGCTTGAAAGGGTTTTTGTTTTGGCAACGTTCAAATCACTGGGGTCAAAATCCAAACCCAGGGATTTTTATTTGTTTGTTTTTTACTCCAATTTACACCAAATTTGGTACACATGTGGAGGTGTGCTCTGGATTTGAACACCCACCACCAAAAACTGGGTTATTGCAGCAGTCACTGGGCGAGATGTGGGGTGGCCAGTCTATCGCAGGGCCTGAATTGCCCAGCAAGGTCAAATTTGTCAAAGGTCAACCATTAGGGTCAAGGTCATATCTGCTTGTCTGTTGTTGACCACTCCAAGGTTATTTTGCGTTTTTATTATTATTATTTTTTTTTTTTTTTTACCAAACTTGTCATGTCAAAGACTGACCCAGAATTATCCTTAAAGGATTCATTTTGGCCAAGGTCAAGGTCAACAAATTTGATTTTCAACCCAGTTTGGACCAAATGTGTTACACACACATAGGTAGAATCCAGAAACTAACCTAGCAAGGTCAGCCAGAGGTCAAGGAGAAGGTCAAGGTCATTTGGGTCAAATATCAGGTTGCCTTAGCCTTTACTGCCTTCAAGTGCACAGGTGGAATTACCTAGTTATGTCACTAATTTAAAAACAAATATCTTGCTTTCCACCAGTTTGCTTGTGTACAGCTTGTTTCATATTTGAATAAAGATCCAGATGTGACAAACTGTTGACCCCTCACTGAAACAATCCAAATCTATCAGTCAGAAAAAAATGTCTTCATCTGGAGTTATCTATAGATCAATTTCATGTAATTAAATAATCCAGCAGTGATTATTTAGTCATTAGTGTGCACATCTACACCAGAAACGCACAATATAAACCAGATCTGAAAATCCACTCAGAGTTGGGCCAAATTTAATTTGCACACAATTAGTGGTCTGAAAAACAGGCTCTCTCATTTCTATTAAGCCATAGGCAGAGTTAACCGTTAACTTCTATCATGTCTGAAAACTTTCATAAACTCTCCTCATTCATTTTTCACTGGATACGTTTTTGTGAAATAATCAGGCAGTTTATTGGACCACTTTCCTGGCACACACAAAAATGCACAGATACGCCTCTGCCTGCAGGACATCCCTTCATTCTGACCTTGACAGCCCAGATGGACTGCTCCAGTGGGTGAAAGAGCTTGAAGCAGAAGCCGTCCTTTTTGGAAGGCCTTTCGATCAGCTCGCAGGCATTGAGGAGCACCGTTCCAACCCACTGACCGTTTTTGTTGGTTTTGTAGATGAGCAGCACGCCTGGTTTCAGCACACACCACAGCTTGGTCCAGCTCTTCAGCGTGCCACGGATCTGGAATTATACACCAAAAACAAACAAACAAAAAAACAAAGATAAGAAATTCAAACGCAGACAACAGCCACAGCAGCAGTTATCGCCTGGGCTGGATGAAAGGGCCCCCCCTCCAAAAAACCTCAAGAATTTAAAACCTCTGCTGAGATGGTGCATCATTTAATCCCTTCAGCTGTGTTTTAAGATCTAATAATTTCTCGTCTACCTCACAGAGAAAACGCTGACTCACTCCAACCTTTAATCTAACAACTTGCAAATATTTTTGAGGAGGTGAACAAGGAGGTTTCTGCTCAGAAAATGGTAGGTCTCGATTACTGCATACTGGATGCGATTGTCCACTTTCGCCTACTTTTACAAAAGATGACCCCCAATCTGCCCCAATTAAATCAGATTTATTACTTGTTTTACATCAAAATGTATGCCAACTTTTTGCCAAAATTTATGCCAAATTTTTTAAACACGTTTAAAAGTTTCCAGATGGCTCACATTGTTCTACAGCGGTACTTTTACCACTGATTAGACTCATTTGTGCCAAACAGACTGGGCTTGTAGTCATAAAAACCCTCAGACGCAGTTTGTTTATAGCGAACAAACACGGATATCGGATTCATTCCCACCTTTAACCAGTCGGCCATGACGATGACAGACGGATCAGTGATGGTGCTGAGCAGCTCCTTGGTGGCCCTTTTCTTTTCCTCCCTGTAGTTTTTCTTCTGCACCTGCAGAGAGCGCACACAGAAACGGATGCTGTCATACACAAATTACACACTGTGAAGATTCATATAATCACACTTTGGTTCTCGTCCAATTACATTTGGCCAAATAAGACGTTTGAAAACGGAATCACACTCCTCACTGTCCCTGTTAAAATAACACCTGATGAATTCTGATTATACAGTGAGGTGCTCGCTTTCATTTTCCAAAGCTGATCTGAAAAAACAATCCAACTGTTAAACATGAGATCTGTTCATTTTTTTAACAGGTGCTGTGATTTGATTGACAAAATAAGAAGAAAGCCTAATTGGTGGATAAAACTTCATGTACTCCTGGAGTGAGTCAGTCAGTGGAGTTTGAACTTACAATCGTGTCTTCACTGCTAATTTCACAGTTCTTCTATCAGCAGTCTCTTTCAAATTGCAGTTACTGTTGGTTTATGGATCAGTAAAGTTGAATCCGTCTAACAGACATTAAGTCACATTTTAATGCAAATTGGCACACAGCACAGTCTTCTGAAAGGCCAAGAACCACCATTAATATGCACTATTACAGCTCATTACGCCTGATTTCAGACTTTGTAAAACGGCTTCACACTGAGCACACATTTCTGCACAGATGCCCTTAAAATGTCAATTCCAGAGGGTGAACTGTAAGTGAGGAAATAAAATAAATAAATGTCTGGAGCACAGGTAGTCTGCTTACAGGTCCAAATTAAAAGCAAGAAGACTTAATGCACCATAGCTTTATTATGGATGTAGAGAATTTCCTCCGTGTTTTAGACCTTTATTAGCAATAACGTGAATGGTAACCGACACAGCACGAGTGTGGAAAAAGTCTGATTTAGGACCTCTTACCTTGAGGGACTCCTTCTTTGTGAGCTTGCCTCCAGAAGTCGGCACATCCTTGTCCGAGCCATTGTACAGCTTTGTTTCAGACTGCCAATACACACGCAGAGATTGTTTTGTCACAGTACAACATGTTTTATGGTTAAGTCTTCAATAACTTTCTTAAAGTAAGAAAGGTTACATTAGGTTTCTGCAGCTTTCAATAAGTTAAGAATTTTAGTGCTATATAGGCTCTGAAGCCCATTGGTGCTGGTAGTTAACCCAGATTCTGTAACCTATCATCTAAGTGCCCGTAAACCTGAACCCTGAAACTGAAAATTTCCAGGAATGCCAGTTTGTGTTTTACTAAGGGAGCTACAACCACTACCTTTGCACCCTCCCTCCCGGGACTAAACCAAACCAACTGTTTTAGGTTCCTTAGATGACCCCAAAACACAATCAGGATGTTCCCAAATATAAAAACTGGCCTCAAGCCAGTTATCCAAGATGGCCGCCGAAATAGTTTTTTTTTTTTCTTTTCACTAAAACACCTTTCCACAGCATATAAACAACTTAAATATCACAGAGATTCAATGAGAAGACCACTGCAGGTCACAGCAAACTCATTTGTGCCTAAACTAAATTCATGCATGGTTTTAAGATTCAAAATAATACATTGTAGGAACAAACAACAGACTTAATAATGACAGATATCATTGGTGTTTAAGTGAAAAAACCCTATTTTGGCAGCCATCTTGGACGCCTTCTTGGATAACTGGCTTGAGGCCAGTTTTTATTTTTGGGAACATACTGATTGTGTTTTGGGGTCATCTAAGGAACCTAAAAAAGTTGGTTTGGTTTAGTCCTGGGGGGTGCAAAGATAGTGGTCATAGCTCCCCTAGTATTTCTTCCTTAAGGACAAATGCACAGGACACAATCAGCAGCCTATTCACATGTAAGAAAAAAAACACATATCTTGCCACATCTTCATACTACAAAATCATAATAAAGATTCAAGGCATTCCTGTCTGCTGTGACTCAGCGGCCAACTAACTTTAGCTGCTACATGAGCTGAATCAGTTTTTGCTGATAAATGTTTAATGTGTCCATAGTCTAAGATGTGCAAGTTATTTGAATGTAGGCTATCTAATGCCTGAGGCCACGATGGGTAAGACAGAGAAAGATGTGCTGCAAATCCCATATTCACTCATGTCATTATAGAGCAAAGGAAGACCAATAACGCATTCCTTACTTTACTCTTGGATATAGAATGTGAGTCTTCTTTCAAAGGCAGAGGCAAGAGATCTTCCTTCACCCTCTCAAAACCTGCAGCAAACACACAGCAGCATGACGAAAACACTCAGTCCAGTCTCTGCACGGCGGGGCATGTCATTTTAAAATCTCCTAGACGATCATAGAGCACCGGGTTTCACAGTTGCCATGGAGTTCGGAGCAACCAACATCACAGTTTAGAATTCAGGACATGTCCTGCTGTTACTCACACAGGTTGTTCCTCCAAGCAAACGTGTACTGCAGTTATTTTATACCTTGCTCACTCTTCTAATTTCTCTCGGTGGCAACATCAAGGTTGGTGTGTGTGTGTGTTTGCTTGTTAGAGTCAATAATGACAAGCACATTACATGATGTCAGTCACCGGAGGATGCCGTTCTCCAAATAACCTGGAAGCAGACCCAGATCTGGACGACAACAAGCAGGCACCTGTTACAAGCAACTAATCTGTACCAGACTCCAAAATCAGATACTAAGTGGTTTCCTGGATTAAGCCCACAGACTTGGGAAAAGTCATTGTGGAATAAAACGTGCAGCACTTTTACACCTGTAGTACATCTGGTGTGGAAAAACAGGGTGAAAAGATTTCTGTAGGTTTCACAATTTTCTCCATCATGCATGACTACATTGTAATCGATCAAGATTACAGAGCCTGTTCCAGAAGCAGCCAAGCATGAATGAAACCTGGCACTGCCTCCATCATGTTTAATAGATGACCTTGTATGTTTTAGATCACAAGCAGATCTTTGGGCTTTCCATCACTTTGGTGGAGTTTAATCTTCCAGAACTCCTGTGGCTCATCTCTGCAGATTTTTTGCCAATTCCCATCTGGCTTTCCGAATCATAGTGGTTTGCATTTTGTCATTTTTCTTTGACAGAACTGAATATCTGAAGTGCTGCATTACATTTTGTACCCCAGTCTCCGGTCAGTTAGCACAGCTGCAGCACATATCCCGCTGAGACGCCGGTGGGCAGGGACAGCGGTGGTCACAACATGACAGAGAGCTTCTGAATATTTGATAGCTTCTGTTCTGTGTTCGAAGGTCAACTGGAATATTAAGCCTCTATTTTCACCATGATGTCAGACTCTTGTCTTTATTTGAATGGACTGAATTCTGCAGACTGAAAAACATAAAATAGAGGGTTTCCTGTGGTACTGCATTAATCATCCCTTTACAGCACTGATTTAGCTAAAGGTGCCATGAATCAACCAGCGACGTGCATTAACTTGCTAGAATACTTAACTAACCGGAGCATATCAAACTTGTACTTATGAGCAAATCTGCTAGATTCTTCCTCTAAAAGATTAGAAGATACAGTACTGTTATTGCAGCAAACACTAATGTGCAGGAGGATGTGGTTTTGTTACTTTAAAAATATGCGGCATGACAAAGAGTTTACAATTAAAAGGTAGCTTTAGATTTCGATCGCAATGCCCCCAACCCCCACATCAACCAACCGACTGCACCCACTTGATAGGCACGTCAACCTCAGCTGAAAACAAGTCAAGGACAATTCACCACTATTAATAGGAGAGTAAATTTAGGCCAGTTAGACAAAAGCTCATTTTATTTGCTTCTGTGCTGTGCTTTGATGGTGTGTATATGTAGCGATCAAACTGTTCAAGCTAAAATGCTGTAATGTACAATGTGACACGGTAATCTCTTAGCAGACTTGCTGCAGGCGTAATAGGCTCAGAGATGATGAGGTGTAAATAATTATAATTTCCACACAGTCAACTATTCAAGAAGGATCAGTGTTGTCTGACTGAACATGTCTCCATCAATAAAAATTTAAAATAGAAATTTTACAGCAAGTATAATTACAGCTACTCAAAAATATATCGTAATCACGCGACTATAACATATCAACATCATGTGCAAGGAGTCACTTTTACCAAAGGTCTGCTGCTCTTTTAGAACTGTTTCCCTGAACCTTCCTTCAACTCCTAGCCAACATTAGCCACCACAATAATCCACAAAATGATCTTTCCTTCAATATTAAACTTTTATGTTTATGTGAAAGGGAAGGCCTATACATTTAGAAATGTGGAACTGTGAGGAGCTTCAAGGGCTTTAGTTTGTGAATTTATTATTAAAGAACTGAGATGAGTGTGCTTTAATTTTCAACATTTAGTATTTTAGAATAAGATCAGTTACACTAATGTTCAAGCTGATGTGATTTAACATATCAATAGCACTGGTCTACACCCAAAATGCTTCTGAAATAAAGATAGTCAAACTTTAGTCATTTTGGGCCACGGAGAATGAAAATGTTGTTTGACATTGTCGATTGGTTGTAGTTTTAAGAAATGCTACTACTGTGCTACTAAGGATAAATATATAACCCTTTTGCTGATTTTTAAAGTGTTACAAAAAGAGAACAGGTGAAATATTACACAAACAGTCAGAGAAACATAAAAAAAAGACCTATGTTTATGATTTTTCATGAAAACTCTGTTAACACAACATAATTATGTAGACGCAAAATGTAAAACCTTGTAGCCATTTAGCCATTGTTATTATCATATTTGAATTCAATATGCCGAAATCTGTAATAAATAGCACATTTTATTTCTGAAGCAGACAACTATTAAATATTTGTATAACAGTGTAGTTGATCCATGCAGACGTCTGTGGCTACAAATTTCAATATTTGTTTTTAAATATATCTGGTCTCCTATATTAGCATTGTGAATCATTAAAGTAGCCTCCCTTTGGTGATTTTTGGCCCAATTTCAAAATTGAGGAAATGGGGTCAGAAAACTGTCTCAAAACTGTCTTCTGTTGAAGTGTGTTATATGCTTTTCATGGGTTTCATACTGCGAAGGAGAATCAGAAGGAGGCTTCTGCTCAGAGAACGGTCCTGATTACTACATATTGTACTTGTTCATCCATTTTTACATGAGTACCCCTCAGCCTGCACAAATTAAAACTAATTATTCACATCTCGTGGATCACAATTCCAACCAAACTTCAACAATTTTTCAAAATTATAAAAGATGTTTAAAAAAGTTTACCAAAGTTTTTAATATTTTAAATCTGCTGCACTAAACTGATTGATCAGAGGAAAGATTGTGTATTTTTTCTATTTCTTTTTTTCTTAAACCATTGTATTCACTTTGATTGATGCTGCAGTAGTTTGTGGCACATGGGAAGGGTGCCATGGCAACAGGTTCCGGAGAACAATAAAAGAAGGTACAAGCTGTCACCGTGGAATACATCAATTTTATGATGGAAATTGTCTGGTCATTTGCTATTGTGGAAAACCTGTCATGGAAACAAGCATCTCTGTTTTTTTTGGCTCTGGATTTATATATATATATATATATATATATATATATATATATATATATATACACATATACACATATATATATATATACACACATATACACATATACATATATATACACACATATATATATATATATATATATATATATAAATAGCTTACCGATTACACATCTACCCGAAAAGCAGAATATAGTGTACTAATGTCTCTTTATTTTTAATGTATGCTTAAACTAATAGCTGTTTTGTACTTTAGCCTTTTATTGAGTGTAATTGGAACGTGTATACATGATAAATGATCAATTATGATCACTTGTAAACACAATATTGTTAAATGCAATTAAAACACAAATGACTGGACACTCCAAAAATTCATCTTTGCATATCTGTGTGGAACGGGGCATGTTTGTTTAGATGAGAATCAACAATGTAATCTTTGAAAAATTTACAGAAATCAACATATACTGATACAATTTTTTTTACATGTAATGAAAAGAGCTTCTCGGTTTGATCTACAGCCCACCTGTTCTCTGCTCACACAGTTCTTCTTCAATAAAAGAAGCATTTTATCGCAAATTTCTGCATGAGATATGAAGCCTCAAATCTCTCCTGAACACTCTTACGTCATGCTAACCTCAACTTTAGCCATGATTCAACAAAATTTTTAACCGCAGGATTTCAGCTTTTTCCTTGTTCTCATTAGGTGAATAAAGCAGGCAGCAGATTAAACAGTAAAGAACGTAGTAAAAGTGTCAGTCCCACATAACGAGAGCTGCAGTGATTATCAGGTGATGATTAAATGAATTGACAACGCTTTTGATAACCGATCAATCATGTTGAGGCAGATTTCAGCTTCTTAAATGTGAATACTTTTTGGCTTATTTTTTTTTTATACTCCCATCAACTCCACTCTCTTAGGAGACAAACGTCTCCTGGGAGCCATCACAGAAACACAGGGTTCACTGAGTGATTGTTTTGCTTGTAATGAAGGTGAAACCTCTGTCCAGCACGGGGAGCTTTTGAAATACTATTAAATGTTTTTTTCCACTTGGCAGAACACAGTAAACTTGTAGGATGAGGTTTCACATTGAATGAGAATGTAAATGGACAGAGCCCATTAACTGGTGAGCATCGCCACAAAGACAAGCCTTCGACAACAGCCGCCATGCTCCCAGCATACAAACAAAAAGTGAGTCATCAGCTATTCACACACTTGGAAGCACAGATCCTGGTTACACTAAAAGTTGCATAACAACATCAGTAAACTCCACAGTGGACGTAAAACACACTGCAGCAGATGCAGAAAAGAAAGGCAGGAAGCAAATCTACGCATTCACCTTTGCCGGCTGCGTCCTGCTGCTGGGAGCTGATCATACGACTTCTAAAATAAGGATGAAGAGGACGGAGGCAAAAACAACACGATGACAGAGACAGAGTCTCTCAGCTCAATTTATGTGTGACTTGCAGGGAGAAGGTGTTCTGTCACACAAGAAATAAGCTCACCGATAAAATTCATGAACTCAAATCCATAGATATGCTGGAAGGCACCTACCTAACTGAGCAGAGGGGTATTTCACAAAACAGAGAGAGCTTTAAGCTGGTAATTACCAGTTATCTGCAACTCTGTATGATGAAAGCACTGGTGCATATGCTACCATGGTGACAAATTCTGTGCGGTTAGCTTACTCCAGACTGTGTTTTCGTGCAGCAGATAACTGAAACAATCCTTCAAACGGTGATACAAGCATCAAATTCGGCACAACTACACCTTAGACATTACTCTTAAAAAAAAAAACAACTGGGCAGGTAGGGGTCAATTGAAGAATTACACAGGGGTCAAAAGTAAAAAAAATACTCCAATCAAATTGAAAACTACACCACATTACTTGTCTGATCATAAAGATTCCAAAAAGGTATAGTTTGGACTATCTATGACTGAATGTTCTGGAGTTATGGGGCAAAAACAGCAAGAATGGTGACAAAGGTCAATTTAAGTTTGTACTGGGGTCCAAATTTAAAGTGGCTCCAATTTTGGTAAAAAAGTGATTTAAAGTATTGGTTGAGCTAATAGGATTAATAAATGGAATAGTTTTGACTGTGCTGATTGCTTGGTCTCCAAAATACATGGTCCAAACTATTTCTATTAAGTGCATCGTGTTGATGGAATGGCGCATTCCTGCACACCCAGCTTTCTCCTGATTAATGAAGTTTAAAAATATATATCTGAAGGTGAACCAAATACCCAGTGGACAGATGTAGGCTTAAAGGTTTTTTACACTCTACCTCTAGGTTTGCTGGAGGACACAAAGCAAAAGAACAAAGGTCCTAAAGATTTTACAAACTCATAGTGTGTTGTTGTAATCATAAATCATACATGCTTCTGAGAATAAGGGTCATTAATTTACTCTTCCAAAGATATCACCAGAATCTGACTTGACTTTCACATTATTATCATTAAACAGTGTGCAGCTGCTTGTTCTAACACCACGAGCTATGAAGGGCTTGTGACTTTGTTCCACACTTCAGGGAGGAGTTTTAGTCCTTGAAACAATTACCCCATGAAGCTTCACCACAAAACAGGTTTCATCTTTTAAAGTGTTTAAATCTGAAATCTGTTCTTAAATATGCTGCTTGCAATAAATTTAAATACAGTCCATGATTAGATTCTTATGACTTTTACAAAATTTATTTAAAAAGGTACAAATTTACAGTTAGTGCTTGTAATAGTTTCTACAAATTATAATATTACTCTGTTACACAATTTTATTTTAATTTTTTTTGTAATTGTTTCCTGGATTTCTGCAGGAAATATTCCAAAATACATTCAACCTTTGTAAAATAAATTATATACTGTATAGGTTAATTGTTTTGAACTAGTTTTACAATAATATATTTATGTATTTATTTTTAACAGATGTATTCTAAAATATTTTTATTGGATATTTTTTCTTTATTTTAGTTCTGTGAAAGCAAATTCTGATTCCATCCTCCATCTTCACACACACAAACACACACGTACAAATACACACACTTCATCACTTTTCCCATATTTATCGTAACTACACACTGCTGCTCACTACACACCGGGAGAAACTAGAGGATTAAGGACCTAGCTCAAGGGGCAATAATGACTTTCCAGTCTGGCTGGGTTTTGAACAGAAGATCCTCTGGTCTGAAGCCCAACGCTTAACCACTAGACCATCACCTCCCCTATATAAATTAGTCAAGTTTGTGTGTGTGTGTGTGTGTGTGTGTGTGTGTGTGTGTGTGTGTGTGTGTGTGTGTGTGTGTGTGTGTGTGTGTGGGATGGTGGTGGGGGGTAAAGATCATGTCCAACAACACACCTTATCTTACAAGTAAAAAACTAAAATGATACTAAATAAAATTGCATACTAATACCAGCCTTTTTTGGGTTCTGCAACCAAATGTTATGGTTTCTATTTCAAGCAGAACCAAATTCTTCATCAAATGAGAATGCAACGTATGTATGTTGCATAATACTGCCAAAGATCTGACAGTAACAGACGTGAAGACAAACTCTCAGAGAAAGAAAGTTTAAAATATGACAGAGATGATGTCACCTCTGGATTAGAAGCTGTTCATTTGGATGCAAAGATGTCTGATTTCTGATGACATGGACAAAGTATTTTTTGTGTCAGAAAGTTCTGAGCTGTTAAACATATTTGTGTCAGATGTAGTGAAAAATCTCATCCAACCCCACATGAACCCAATCTGAAACCTCAGACTGAGTACAAACCTGATGGTTTTAATTTTGGATATTTATCCTGACAGTCAGCACGAATTTTGAGTCCATCTTCGAATGCAGAACAGATGAAGGCTCCAAACTCAATGAGACATAAGCATCAGAGTTCTACAGTTTTTAACTAAACTCACTAGGACAGAGGAGCCAATCAATCACAAGGGGACAACTACAGGGTCTACTTCTAGGCCAGCAAACCCCTTCCACTGTGGACACAGACTCCACACCTCTGTGTACCCACCTGGCAGCGAGATGGGCGCCAGCTCGTTATAGCCCCCGAAGGAGGCATTGCGGATGAGTTTGCGTCCTTCCGGGTGTGGCGGTCGAACTGAAGCTGTCCCACCGCAAGTGGAGAAACGGCGGCGACTCAGCAGGCCCTCCTCCTTCATCATGGGGGGCGGTGGGAGATCCCTTGGTGGGAAGGAGGCAAGGAAGGTTGGGGGGAGTGGTAAGAAAACTTTAAAGGACGGTAAACGACCCGATGTGTCCTACGCGCCACGTGAGCAGAGCCCCAACAAAATTAATTAATTAAAACAGCAGCTGACACACAAAGCAGAGGAGAGATGCAGAGCAGAGGAGATGCTGCACCAGTTCAGCCACGCTGCCTTCCTCCGGCTGGCTGCTCCCTTTCTCCTCACTCCTGTGACAGTGTGTACGAAAGCAGCCTGCAATTACTTAATAATAAGCAGGCTGAGCTCCTCCTACGCCCCCTTTCCTCCAATTGGGGAGGAGATGCTGCATCTTATTAGAAACCAGGTCCTACCTTCCACATTTCCTCTATCTCCCTAACACACATGGAAAGCAGTTTCCCACTTCCACTCAAAGCAGTGTATCCTCTTGAAAGATTAACTTCACAAGAAAATGTCACTGCACTCACTCACTCACTCACTCACACACACACACACACACACACACACACACATACATTATATATATATATATATATGTGTGTGTGTGTGTGTGTGTGTGTGTGTGTGTGTGTGTGTGTGTGTGTGTATATACTCAACAAAAATATAAACGCAACACTTTTGGTTTTGCTCCCATTTTGTATGAGATGAACTCAAAGATCTAAAACTTTTTCCACATACACAATATCACCATTTCCCTCAAATATTGTTCACAAACCAGTCTAAATCTGTGATAGTGAGCACTTCTCCTTTGCTGAGATAATCCATCCCACCTCACAGGTGTGCCATATCAAGATGCTGATTAGACAGCATGATTAGTGCACAGGTGTGCCTTAGACTGTCCACAATAAAAGGCCACTCTGAAAGGTGCAGTTTTGTTTTATTGGGGGGGGGGATACCAGTCAGTATCTGGTGTGACCACCATTTGCCTCATGCAGTGCAACACATCTCCTTCGCATAGAGTTGATCAGGTTGTCAATTGTGGCCTGTGGAATGTTGGTCCACTCCTCTTCAATGGCTGTGCGAAGTTGCTGGATATTGGCAGGAACTGGTACACGCTGTCGTATACGCCGGTCCAAAGCATCCCAAACATGCTCAATGGGTGAGATGTCCGGTGACTATGCCAGCCATGCAAGAACTGGGACATTTTCAGCTTCCAAGTATTGTGTACAGATCCTTGCAACATGGGGCCGTGCATTATCCTGCTGCAACATGAGGTGACGTTCTTGGATTGGCACAACAATGGGCCTCAGGATCTCGTCACGGTATCTCTGTGCATTCAAAATGCCATCAATAAAATGCACCTGTTTTCTTTGTCCATAACAGCTGTCCGAGTGGCTGGTCTCAGATGATCTTGGAGGTGAACATACACACACATATATATATATATATATATATGGGGGGGGGGGCTGATGGACTATAACAAAAATTACTGTTAATGACAAATATCCTTTGTCAAGCAGTTATATCTATCTAGAGAGATATTATTATCAAAAGGCTCTTGGTCTTGAATATTCAAAAAATCCATTGACTCTGTTTCATAAGAAAGCTGTATACCATCAAAAATTACACTTTTAAAGTGAGAATAATCCAACTGTAAGCCAATTACTGCAAACCTTCAGAAAACCCTGTAGCACAGATTTATAGACAAGGTTGGGTAGGATTACTTTGAAATGTAATCCAAAAGTAATCAGATTACAAGTAATCCAAATGTATGTACATATACTCAACAAAAATATAAACGCAACACTTTTGGTTTTACTCCCATTTTGTATGAGATGAACTCAAAGATCTAAAACTTTTTCCACATACACAATATCACCATTTCCCTCAAATATTGTTCACAAACCAGTCTAAATCTGTGATAGTGAGCACTTCTCCTTTGCTGAGATAATCCATCCCACCTCACAGGTGTGCCATACCAAGATGCTGATTAGACACCATGATTAGTGCACAGGTGTGCCTTAGACTGCCCACAATAAAAGGCCACTCTGAAAGGTGCAGTTTTGTTTTACTGGGGGGGGATACCAGTCAGTATCTGGTGGGACCACCATTTGCCTCATGCAGTGCAACACATCTCCTTCGCATCATCCGTGAAGAGAACACCTCTCCAACGTGCCAAACGCCAGCAAATGTGAGCATTTGCCCACTCAAGTCGGTTACGATGACGAACTGGAGTCAGGTCGAGACCCCGATGAGGACGGCGAGCATGCAGATGAGCTTCCCTGAGATGGTTTCTGACAGTTTGTGCAGAAATTCTTTGGTTATGCAAACCGATTGTTCCAGCAGCTGTCCGAGTGGCTGGTCTCAGACGATCTTGGAGGTGAACATGCTGGATGTGGAGGTCCTGGGCTGGTGTGGTTACACATGGTCTGCAGTTGTGAGGCTGGTTGGATGTACTGCCAAATTCTCTGAAACGCCTTTGGAGATGGCTTATGGTAGAGAACTGAACATTCAATACACGAGCAACAGCTCTGGTTGACATTCCTGCTGTCAGCATGCCAATTGCACGCTCCCTCAAATCTTGCGACATCTGTGGCATTGTGCTGTGTGATAAAACTGCACCTTTCAGAGTGGCCTTTTATTGTGGGCAGTCTAAGGCACACCTGTGCACTAATCATGGTGTCTAATCAGCATCTTGATATGGCACACCTGTGAGGTGGGATGGATTATCTCAGCAAAGGAGAAGTGCTCACTATCACAGATTTAAACTGGTTTGTGAACAATATTTGAGGGAAATGGTGATATTGTGTATGTGGAAAAAGTTTTAGATCTTTGAGTTCATCTCATACAAAATGGGAGCAAAACCAAAAGTGTTGCGTTTATATTTTTGTTGAGTGTACATACATGTAATCCACATTCTTTCAAAGTAATCCTACAGAAGCTTGTTTATAGACAAAAGAATTTAAATATCTTTTAAATTTTAGTATTTATTTTGTAAAAATAAATTAATACATAAATAAACAATTCATTCATTCATTCATTCATTCATTCATCTTCTACCGCTTAGTCCAATTAAGGGCCGCGGGGGGCTGGAGCCTATCCCAGCAGTCATAGGGCGTGAGGCGGGGTACACCTAGGACAGGACGCCAGTCTGTAATTTTACAAAAAATTTTTTGCTTGGGACATATTTTTTCTGAAAATTGCTGAGGTTTCATGGATGCACAAATCACACAGAAATCAAAGGGAGTTAAAACAATAGTTATAATGTGCCTGCATCTGCCTCTGATCTAAAATCCAATACAGTCTTCCTAAACAAAGATCTATCTCGCCACCAAATTCATTGTTTTTTTAAGACATGCTACTAACAAATATGCATCAAACGTAACTGACAACATTACCTCTTCAGTATAGGTAATTATCCAGGGAACAAAAACCTTTGCACATAATTATGTATAAATATATATGATAAACAACTGTTGATGGCATTGCAAAGGAATATTAGAATTAAAATGGTACTTCAGGGTTGAGAAAAACTTACACTGCAGCACTAACACCTGAGCTGGGATTAATGTGGTACAACTGCAGAAGACAAACATTTGCCATCTTATATAAAGACTATACGGAGCTCCTGTAAGCTTAGGATTACCGTGGGAACAAAGAGGCCTTTTGAACATGTCTTCAGCAACACATTGTAGGAATAGTTGGACACTTGAAACAACTAAGAATACATTTCTTAACAATTCTGCCAAGTAAAAGCAACCTTACACTGTTGTGATCTTCATCTACCCTCATGACGCCCCAATAGATGTGACAACCGGAAACAAAAAGCAGAAATCTACAAGCAATCACTGATCTGATTTCACGGGGGGTCAGGGTACATAGTTCACGTGAGGTGGAAATAGGACAAGAGCACAAACTGTACCATCCTACACTGTACTTGATTTTTTCAGGCTACAGCTTTAAAAAAGTGTGTACCAAAGTGAAGTGCAGTCAGCAGTCTAACTGGCCCAATCATACTAAAGTCGTTACCACTTTAGATCCAGGTTTAGTGGTTCCTGACAAGACTTCAGCCATCCAAGCAGAGCTCAGGCACTGAGGTTAAGATAGTCTCCATTATGTCGTCCTGCCCTTCCAAGGGCTCTTTGCTATCTGTACGCTGACAAACCTGGTCCCTCTTAGTGGCCAGTCCTCCTGAAACATAGCCACTGATTGGATGATGGCATTAATGAAAGAAGGAACAGAGCAATGGCTGAGGACAATGAAACAAGCCTCCTACGTGTTATAAACACCGCCTGACAGGGCGTAATCCCAATCTGATGTTAAACCCATCATGACCAGCTGACACTCCTGCTTTCCAACACGCTCACTTTAAGGGATTTTGTTTTTTGTTTTCCTATTACACACTCATCTTTCCGTCTCCTGCATATTCTTGTACTTAATCTCAGGTCATTCTCTAATCCACTTTATGACATCACTAAACCTACATCATCCTTTATCTGCCAACTCTGTCTGCTGTCCAGGAAGAGTTTCTGTTTGCCTGGAAAGAGGACAGCAGCAAACCACTGAAAGCTGCTCGGCCAGCTCGCATTCAGCTCAGTGCTAGCTCGACGCACAGTTTTCACGCAAAGCACAGAAGAAGAAAAAAAAAAATCACTCAGAGATATCCGGAGTTGAGGACAAAGTGTGTGCCAAACTTTCCCCAAGCTGTCTTAAGAGAACAACAACAACAAAAAACACTTTCTCCCTACTTATGCAGAGTGGGGTGCCTGCATGGGAGAAATCGGCAGAGTTGGAGCTCAGCTCCCTACAGTGGAAAACTGAACGAAACTCAACCTTCAACCAGACACAAACTGATATGCCTCACTCTACTATGCTAGTTGCTGATACGGAGGATATATTGATGGTAGCAAATCTTTTGTATTGACACACCTACTGTAAATTAGCAAACTAGTCAACCACTGTAAGTGTAATTTACAAATATATGTATTTTAAAAAACACAACAAAAGTCCAATTTCTCTTTGAAGACTGACAGGAATTATTTTCCTTCTTGGACATCTTCATCTGCTGTGCTACTAACTAGACAATGGGTTAGAAAGAGTTGTGCATTCAAGAGTTATGCACAGATGGACTGGATTTCTATGTACGGCTCCAAATTTTTGTTATAAAATGGAGGCCAACACTAACCAGACTTCATAGGACACATTTTCAAACAATCCGTTTCAATAGCTACAACTGTGCATTTAACAGTAGTTGGGTTTGCAACTGAATAATCGTGGCGACAGACTAGTAAGTCCTACAAAATAGTTTCATTTTGTTGTCTTTTTTAACCCAATATTGCAATAATGCCATTGCTTATAAAGTTTAACAATCTCTCTGTCTCTTCCTCTGTCCGCAAATACTGTGCCATAGAATGTATGAGTGTCATGTGACTCTTTCTCTCAGTCATGTGACCTCCAATAGCAGAAAAAGTGTTTTCATTACATTTTTGGAATGCATGGCATTTTTTCCCAATAATCGGCTGAAAAACCACTGCATTCGAGCATAAAAACTTTTTTGCTATATATGACAGTTTTTAAAATACAATTACAGCTCATTTTAATGAAGAAGACATTTATCTGGGGAGAAATTCCATAGTGAATATTGTCTTCTCCTTTATCGCCATCATGCAGACTAACTACAGGAGGAAGTGCGTGTGCGCATGTGTGATGCTTTGAGGTTACCTGTGACCCATCTTACATTAATATCATAACATTTCTTGCAAATCACTTTCAAATCTAACAAATGTTGGTCATAGCATCTGATCCCTGGAATTTCTCCCCCTTAGGGGTTGAAATTGTAAATTGTTTCCTGACAGCATGAATTTTGATCATATTGGCATATTGCAGCTCTCCACCAGCACTGTTTATGGTGCGGGTGGGGAGCTGTTGACCCTGACTGGGGATGTTGTCGGGAGGTGGAAGGAGTACTTCAAGGATCTCCTCAATCCCATCGTCACGTCTTCCGAAGAGGAAGCAGAGACTGGGGACTCGGAGGCGGACTCATCCATTACCCAGGCCGAAGTCACCGAGTTGGTTAGAAAGCTCCTCGGTGGCAAGGCTCCTGGGGTGGATGAAATCCGTCCTGAGTACCTCAAGTCTCTGGATGTTGTGGGGCTGTCTTGGCTGACACGCCTCTGCAACATTGCGTGGCGATCAGGGACAGTGCCTCTGGATTGGCAGACCGGGGTGGTGGTCCCTCTGTTTAAGAAGGGGGACCGGAGGGTGTGTTCCAACTATAGGGGGATCACACTCCTCAGCCTCCCCGGTAAGGTCTATTCCAGAGTACTGGAGAGGAGAATTCGACCGATGGTCGAACCTCGGATTCAGGAGGAGCAGTGTGGTTTTCGTCCTGGTCGCGGCACACTGGACCAGCTCTACACGCTCCATCGGGTGCTCGAGGGTTCATGGGAGTTTGCCCAACCAGTCCACATGTGTTTTGTGGATCTGGAGAAGGCATTCGACCGTGTCCCTCGGCGCACCTTGTGGGGAGTGCTCCGGGAGTACGGGGTCCGGGGTCCTTTGCTAAGGGCTCTCCGGTCCCTGTACGACTGCAGCAGGAGCTTGGTTCGCATTGCCGGTAGTAAGTCAAACTTGTTTCCAGTGCACGCTGGCCTCCGCCAGGGCTGCCCTTTGTCACCAGTTCTGTTCATTATTTTTATGGACAGAATTTCTAGGCGCAGCCAGGGTGTAGAAGGGGTCTGGTTTGGGAACCACAGAATCTCGTCTCTGCTGTTTGCGGACGATGTGGTTCTGTTGGCTTCGTCAAATCAGGACCTTCAGCGTGCACTGGGGCGGTTTGCAGCCGAGTGTGAAGCGTCCGGGATGAAAATCAGCACCTCCAAATCCGAGGCCATGGTTCTCGACCGGAAAAAGGTGCTTTGCCCTCTTCAGGTCGGTGGAGTGTCCTTGCCTCAAGTGGAGGAGTTTAAGTATCTCGGGGTCTTGTTCACGAGTGAGGGACGGATGGCGCGTGAGATCGATAGACGGATCGATGCAGCATCTGCAGTGATGCGGTCGCTGTATTGGACCGTCGTGGTGAAGAGAGAGCTGAGTAGGGGGGCAAGGCTCTCGATTTACCGATCGATCTACGTTCCGATCCTCACCTAAGGTCAAGAAATTTGGCTCATGACCGAAAGAACGAGATTGCGAGTACAAGCGGCCGAGATGAGTTTCCTCCGCAGTGTGGCAGGGCGCTCCCTTAGAGATAGGGTGAGGAGCTCGGTCACTCGGGAGGAGCTCGGAGTCGAGCCGCTGCTCCTCCACGTCGAAAGGAGTCAGTTGAGGTGGCTCAGGCATCTTTTCCGGATGCCCCCTGGACGCCTCGCTGGAGAGGTGTTCTGGGCACGTCCCACTGGGAGGAGGCCCCGGGGAAGACCCAGGACACGCTGGGGGGACTACATCTCTCGGCTGGCTTAGGAGCGCCTTGGGGTTCCCCCAGAGGAGCTGGAGGAGGTGTGTGTGGATCGGGAGGTCTGGGCGGCTTTGCTTGAGCTGCTGCCCCCGCAACCCGACTCCGGATAAAGCGGAAGAAAATGGATGGATGGATGGATGGATGGATGGAATAAAATGATAGTAGTGCCAAAGGAAATTCTTTTTATGACTTGAATCTTAAAAAACCCAGCGGCACTATATCTTTAAGCAGATTTTCAATTCATGACTGCACTATTTGGAGGGTAAAGGAAACCTGCCTACAGACATTCAGCTTCTGAACAAAACAGTAGCTATAACTGAAGAGGGCTGAAAGAAGAGCTTAAATCAATTAAATCGGCCAGGAATAAGACCTACTCTCCAACTCCTTTATATGAGTCACAAATCTAAGCTAAAAATATATTTAAATCATTAGACATTTTCAGGTCAGGTGAAGTGATGAATCACTTCTTAGCTGGTTTCCACTTTGTGATAGCGTTCATAAATAGTCTGTTATTTCTTGGACAGACTTAGCTGATGGATCAAGTTTTTTTTCCTGCAGAAATCTACAGAGTGCCAGATGATCTTGAGATTTAAATGCTTATTATTTTTTTCTTTTAATTAAGCCTTTTAAATGTTTTTAGTGTTTCTTATCCAGTGTGTTTGAGACACTTAGGTAGAAGTGCTTTTTAAACCTCCTCTATGTGGAAATGTCTCAGTGTCAGTGCGCTGACCCACAGTGTAATCTGATTATTCCCACTTTTAGCAGTAATGTGATTTCAGAAAACTGTATAAACTTGAAAATAGGTTTCATTTGTCAAAGAAACTCAATTACATGACTGTGACTGCCCTCAATTGGATTTAAGTTTGGGTATGTGTGTGAGATCTTAAGTGCACAAACCACCACATCACACAGCACAGATTAGATCACACTAGACAAAATACTGCTAAATCAGGAATAATCTGTCAAAAAAAAAAAAAAAAAAAAATCTGAAGGTAACAGCTTACGGTAATTCTCAAATGCAGTAAACATCTGTGTATCAACGCGCGCTCTCTCTCTCAGACCACAATCACTACGTATCTCGCTCACCCATCTCTATTGCATTATCTTTTTTTTTTTTTTTGTTAAATTTACTCAAATCCTTTCAGATTGTGATAAGGTATGACCATAATATTTGAATTTTTGAATATAACCACTGCCAAAAATTTAGAAAATATCAGGCTGGTCCTCTGAATTAGTACATTTCTGTGTAGAAACTATTCTGTCTGTCTCACTGGCTGAGGAGCACAGCTGCAATCCAATCTAATACGGATCCACATGTTGGTTTGGCAAATTTTTTATTTATTTATTTTTGCCAGATGCTCTTTCTGCTGCAACTCCGTAGTACATGGTGAATGGTACGATGTGGTATTAAACTGCAAACCTGCTTTGTCAGCGAGCGCATTAGTCACTTGTGCCACCACAATGTCCAAAACTGACTCGCACAAAATTAAGTTACTTTTACATCTGATCTGGTGCATCAAAGTTCAACAAATGTGAATGGAGTTGTGTACGATGATAAGATTTATTGTTTTTGAAATATAGTGTAAAAAAACAACAAACAAACAAAAAGGGGAGGAGGGAGGGAGCCTAGGACAAAGCAAACCAAGCCTGTGAACCACATCCTGGAGAGAAGAGGATCTAAATCATTGAATAATGGTCAGGATGGACCAAGGGGAGGTGGCTGGACTGAGAAGAGCCATTAGTGTCTGTTCTGTTTCATACATTTGGAAAACGTAAATCAAGGACAGCCCAATGTTCAGTTTTCATAAATAACTAACTAGACAAGAGGTGGTGACACTTTAGGCAGTCAAGCACAGCATATAAAAAATGATTTACTTTTACTTCATATCTGTGTTTATTAGGGGGAATGACAAATGTGTTGTGATCCTTGCCTCTAGGCTTGCCTCTACTGGTGGTTGGCTCTCACTGCGGTATTGTATCACTTCCTGTTCCGGAGCACAGCGGTGTTTTTCTGTATCTGTTAGCTGTTTAATCTGCGCAGTTAGATTGATCTAGTTATCTAGATTACGATTTGTTTCCCAGTGTAATCTTTACGTGCCTTAACTAAAGCACTCCTTCTGCTGAATCACCTCTAAATTATTTACACATTATTCACTTTGCGTGTTTTTAGGAATCCGCTAGCTTAGCGTAGCTACTAGCTCTTAGCCGATTTAGCATGGCGGCTTCTCCTGTCTCTCCCGCACTTTTCTGCTCTGGGTGTGAAATGTTTAGTTATTCCTCGGCCTCCTTTAGCAGTAATGGTACTTGTAATAAGTGTAGCTTATTCGTAGCTTTGGAGGCCAGGCTGGGCGAATTGGAGACTCGGCTCCGCACCGTGGAAAATTCTACAGCTAGCCAGGCCCATGTAGTCGGTGCGGACCAAGGTAGCTTAGCCGCCGTTAGTTCCCCCCTGGCAGATCCTGAGCAGCCGGGAAAGCAGGCTGACTGGGTGACTGTGAGGAGGAAGCGTAGCCCTAAACAGAAGCCCCGTGTACACCGCCAACCCGTTCACATTTCTAACCGTTTTTCCCCACTCGACGACACACCCGCCGAGGATCAAACTCTGGTTATTGGCGACTCTGTTTTGAGAAATGTGAAGTTAGCGACACCAGCAACCATAGTCAATTGTCTTCCGGGGGCCAGAGCAGGCGACATTGAAGGAAATTTGAAAACTGCTGGTTAAGGCTAAGCATAAATTTGGTAAGATTGTATTCACGTCGGCAGTAATGACACCCGGTTACGCCAATCGGAGGTCACTAAAATTAACATTAAATCGGTGTGTAACTTTGCAAAAACAATGTCGGACTCTGTAGTTTTCTCTGGGCCCCTCCCCAATCAGACCGGGAGTGACATGTTTAGCCGCATGTTCTCCTTGAATTGCTGGCTGTCTGAGTGGTGTCCCAAAAAATGAGGTGGGCTTCATAGATAATTGGCAAAGCTTCTGGGGAAAACCTGGTCTTGTTAGGAGAGACGGCATCCATCCCACTTTGGATGGAGCAGCTCTCATTTCTAGAAATCTGGCTAATTTTCTTAAATCCTCCAAACCGTGACTATCCAGGGTTGGGACCAGGAAGCAGAGTTGTAGTCTTACACACCTCTCTGCAGCTTCTCTCCCCCTGCCATCCCCTCATTACCCCATCCCCGTAGAGACGGTGCCTGCTCCCAGACCACCAATACCAGCAAAAATCTATTTAAGCATAAAAATTCAAAAAGAAAAAATAATATAGCACCTTTCAACTGCACCACAGACTAAAACAGTTAAATGTGGTCTATTAAACATTAGGTCTCTCTCTTCTAAGTCCCTGTTGGTAAATGATCTAATAATTGATCAACATATTGATTTATTCTGCCTAACAGAAACCTGGTTACAGCAGGATGAATATGTTAGTTTAAATGAGTCAACACCCCCGAGTCACACTAACTGTCAGAATGCTCGTAGCACGGGCCGGGGCGGTGGATTAGCAGCAATCTTCCATTCCAGCTTATTAATTAATCAAAAACCCAGACAGAGCTTTAATTCATTTGAAAGCTTGTCTCTTAGTCTTGTCCATCCAAATTGGAAGTCCCAAACACCAGTTTTATTTGTTATTATCTATCGTCCACCTGGTCGTTACTGTGAGTTTCTCTGTGAATTTTCAGACCTTTTGTCTGACTTAGTGCTTAGCTCAGATAAGATAATTATAGTGGGCGATTTTAACATCCACACAGATGCTGAGAATGACAGCCTCAACACTGCATTTAATCTATTATTAGACTCTATTGGCTTTGCTCAAAAAGTAAATGAGTCCACCCACCACTTTAATCATATCTTAGATCTTGTTCTGACTTATGGTATGGAAATAGAAGACTTAACAGTATTCCCTGAAAACCACCTTCTGTCTGATCATTTTTTAATAACATTTACATTTACTCTGATGGACTACCCAGCAGTAGGGAATAAGTTTCATTACACTAGAAGTCTTTCAGAAAGCGCTGTAACTAGGTTTAAGGATATGATTCCTTCTTTATGTTCTCTAATGCCATATAACAACACAGTGCAGAGTAGCTACCTAAACTCTGTAAGGGAGATAGAGTATCTCGTCAATAGTTTTACATCCTCATTGAAGACAGCTTTGGATGCTGTAGCTCCTCTGAAAAAGAGAGCTTTAAATCAGAAGTGTCTGACTCCATGGTATAACTCTCAAACTCGTAGCTTAAAGCAGATAACCCGTAAGTTGGAGAGGAAATGGCGTCTCACTAATTTAGAAGATCTTCACTTAGCCTGGAAAAAGAGTCTGTTGCTCTATAAAAAAGCCCTCCGTAAAGCTAGGACATCTTTCTACTCATCACTAATTGAAGAAAATAAGAACAACCCCAGGTTTCTTTTCAGCACTGTAGCCAGGCTGACAAAGTCAGAGCTCTATTGAGCTGAGTATTCCATTAACTTTAACTAGTAATGAGTTCATGACTTTCTTTGCTAACAAAATTTTAACTATTAGAGAAAAAATTACTCATAACCATCCCAAAGACGTATCGTTATCTTTGGCTGCTTTCAGTGATGCCGGTATTGGTTAGACTCTTTCTCTCCGATTGTTCTGTCTGAGTTATTTTCATTAGTTACTTCATCCAAACCATCAACATGTTTATTAGACCCCATTCCTACCAGGCTGCTCAAGGAAGCCCTACCATTATTTAATGCTTCGATCTTAAATATGATCAATCTATCTTTGTTAGTTGGCTATGTACCACAGGCTTTTAAGGTGGCAGTAATTAAACCATTACTTAAAAAGCCATCACTTGACCCAGCTATCTTAGCTAATTATAGGCCAATCTCCAACCTTCCTTTTCTCTCAAAAATTCTTGAAAGGGTAGTTGTAAAACAGCTAACTGATCATCTGCAGAGGAATGGTCCTATTTGAAGAGTTTCAGTCAGGTTTTAGAATTCATCATAGTACAGAAACAGCATTAGTGAAGGTTACAAATGATCTTCTTATGGCCTCGGACAGTGGACTCATCTCTGTGCTTGTTCTGTTAGACCTCAGTGCTGCTTTTGATACTGTTGACCATAAAATTTTATTACAGAGATTAGAGCATGCCATAGGTATTAAAGGCACTGCGCTGCGGTGGTTTGAATCATATTTGTCTAATAGATTACAATTTGTTCATGTAAATGGGGAATCTTCTTCACAGACTAAAGTTAATTATGGAGTTCCACAGGTTCTGTGCTAGGACCAATTTTATTCACTTTATATATGCTTCCCTTAGGCAGTATTATTAGACGGTATTGCTTAAATTTTCATTGTTACGCAGATGATACCCAGCTTTATCTATCCATGAAGCCAGACGACACACACCAATTAGCTAAACTGCAGGATTGTCTTACAGACATAAAGACATGGATGACCTCTAATTTCCTGCTTTTAACTCAGATAAAACTGAAGTTATTGTACTTGGGCCCCACAAATCTTAGAAACATGGTGTCTAACCAGATCCTTACTGTGGATGGCATTACCCTGACCTCTAGTATACTGTGAGAAATCTGGAGTCATTTTTGATCAGGATATGTCATTCAAAGCGCATATTAAACAAATATGTAGGACTGCTTTTTTGCATTTACGCAATATCTCTAAAATCAGAAAGGTCTTGTCTCAGAGTGATGCTGAAAAAAACTAATTCATGCATTTATTTCCTCTAGGCTGGGACTATTGTAATTCATTATTATCAGGTTGTCCTAAAAGTTCCCTAAAAAGCCTTCAGTTAATTCAAAATGCTGCAGCTAGAGTGCTGACGGGACTAGCAGGAGAGAGCATATCTCACCCATATTGGCCTCTCTCATTGGCTTCCTGTTAATTCTAGAATAGAATTTAAAATTCTTCTTCTTACTTATAAGGTTTTGAATAATCAGGTCCCATCTTATCTTAGGGACCTCGTAGTACCATATCACCCCAATAGAGCGCTTCGCTCTCAGACTGCAGGCTTACTTGTAGTTCCTAGGGTTTGTAAGAGTAGAATGGGAGGCAGAGCCTTCAGCTTTCAGGCTCCTCTCCTGTGGAACCAGCTCCCAATTCAGATCAGGGAGACAGACACCTCTCTACTTTTAAGATTAGGCTTAAAACTTTCCTTTTTGCTAAAGCTTATAGTTAGGGCTGGATCAGGTGACCCTGAACCATCCCTTAGTTATGCTGCTATAGACGTAGACTGTGGGGGGTTCCCATGATGCACTGTTTCTTTCTCTTTTTGCTCTGTATGCACCAACTCTGCATTTAATCATTAGTGATCGATCTCTGCTCCCTCCACAGCATGTCTTTTCCTGGTTCTCTCCCTCAGCCCCAACCAGTCCCAGCAGAAGACTGCCCCTCCCTGAGCCTGGTTCTGCTGGAGGTTTCTTCCTGTTAAAAGGGAGTTTTTCCTTCCCACTGTAGCCAAGTGCTTGCTCACAGGGGGTCGTTTTGACCGTTGGGGTTTTACATCATTATTGTATGGCCTTGCCTTACAATATAAAGCGCCTTGGGGCAACTGTTTGTTGTGATTTGGCGCTATATAAAAAAAAAATTGATTGATTGATTGATTGATCCTGCCATCTTGTGGTAAGAAGGCATCTTGCAGCTCTCTTAAAGGGAGTCTGAAAAACAGGATGCTGTGAGCCATGAAACAAATGCTATTTGATGTGGTTCATGGCAAATAGATTTATTTTTATATATAATTATCCTTCATTTGTTGGTGTTCTGATTAATTCAATCTTGAGAGATTTTCAACAAGAAACCCTTAACTTCTATATTTTCTACAAAATAGCCAATCAACACACTTAAAAATGTGATTAAAGACCTAACAGTATGAATTTATGAATGGTGTGAAAAATAAATAGAACAAGCAGTAATTCGCAAACCACAAACATATCCACAAGGGGGCACTGTAACACAAAAAGAGAGCACAACAGGAGCTGAGAGGTATGTAAATTGGCCTCCACCTTCTTTTTTCACAGCCATCATATGTTCTCCATTTCTTTGGTCTGGAGACTACGTGTACATCCTCACATTTGTGCAAAATAACACACGTTATTACCTCTGCCAAGAGACAAAGGAGCAGGCAGAGTGTTTCTGCGCTCTTGTGGGTTTCTACTAGCACTAAAAGCCACGTATTCTCTTATAATGTATGTGGGAATAAAAGATGCAATTGGATTTTTTTGCTCTCTTACCTTCGCTTGTGACAACCATGTATGATCCTCCCTTTCCAGACATGTTAGCCTGCACTAGTAACCAGTAGACTATGTGCATGGAGCAGCCACTGATTGCTCTTTTTTTTTCTTAAACCTTCTGACCATGTTGCAACATGCAAAAGGCAGAGTAAGTACTGTATTTTCCTGACTATATTATGTCAACCAGAGTATTTGATGCATGTGTTAAAAAAAAAAAGCACCACGAAGAGAAAGAGGAAAAAAAGTGTCACATATGTTTCTGAATCGCAGTGACACTGCTTCATGTCACAAGAAGCAAAATGAATGGTGCTTGCAGCGATTCAATGTCTCACTCACTTGCACGTGCACGCACACACAAAGCTGCAAAAAGCTAACATTCACACTGGGACTACTTCTTGCTTCAGTTTCTTGCTCTAGGACACGTTGTCTTCCAGACAATAGTATATAGGAACAGAACCAACTACCCTGTGGTTAATTAACAATACATACTGCCATCTGAGCCCCGCTGCTCTTTCTGTAATATCCTCGCATTCAAATAAGCACTGTGCACAAACCAGTGCATGAATGTGGTTTGTGTGGCTCTGAAATCGCAGTTTATGGAATCATTTCACGATAGGATTTTACTGTAAGTGTGAGAAATTTGAATAGTTTTAAGTACAAGTTACCAAAAATTTACTACAGCACACAAGCTTAAACCTGGAATTCTCACGGCATGTTGTGGGGAGCTGTGTCCTACCGTGGCTGTAGCTGACCCCTTGGTTGAGGCTGGACGGGGAGGAGACGTGCTCCCTGCTAGGCGTTTGGAGGCCTGCCTCCTTCTCCCGCTCCTTGTCCCGCTCCTTTACCTGGCGCTGACTCATCCTGCCTGGGGTCAGAAAGACGGTTGTCATCACTGCACACTATGACAGCTAGAGAGAAGAGTTGGGGGATGAAAAACAAATGCAGAGCTGAGACATGTTACAACATTTTGCTGACAGATAGCCGGAATTTGGAAAATATCATCTATTAAACTCAAAGAGGTGTGCATGATTTCCTCATTTATATTTGTGACCTCAACTTGCACTCACAAGGGTGAAGACAAATTTAATCTACACACAACCACCTACATGCAGTGGAAGATCAAACGACTGCAGGTGATTGTTGCTTCTGGTCACCTCAGCAGTAATGGGTGCCACGAACTCCACAGAATGTTCACCTCTAATTTCCCAGAGCTACTGATCCCTGACCTAGCTGCTTAAAGATGTCACAAACTTGCAATTACTCTCATCATACTGCCCTACCTGCCTCTCTCCTCTCATCTCTTTTCATTTGGTTCCACGCAGGATGATCACAACATCCTGCCCCAAATGGAATTTGGTGATTACATCTTTAACATCAATCAAAGGACAGGGATATACATCTGGAGCTGGGTCCCCGGGCGCCAAAAAAGGCTACCTCTGCTCCTAACTGGCAATTAGGATGGGTAAAAATGCAGTAAACACATTTCATTGTGCAGGGAACATGTTCCTATGTGCATATGACAATAAACTCCTTTTGAATCCTTGAAATAAATCACCCGCCTGAAGACGCGTGTATATTTACAGCAACACTGTTTGTATGCACAGTGCACCTAACATTCAAATGCCACACACCCCTTGAAAGTACCTCGAACTTGAATACATTAGCTGATCGGGAATCACACTAGGTCTACATATTGGTAGAACAACTCCTAAGCTACGATTTCAAAACATTTATTTTATATTATCGAGGAGGTGATTGTGTCGAGGATATGGGCAGCAGGTTTGCAACCAGGACTCTCTTCGGTCGATTCCCTGTTAGATGGGAAACTCACCAAGGTGAGGCAAGGTTCTTGAATGAATTTTGAATGAATGAATTTATTCAGCACGCATAGATCCAAAACAACAAGAAACTTACAAAGAAAGAAAAGAAAAGAATCCAACAACGCACCGTGCGCCCAAAAGGGTGTAGGCAGAAGTAAAAGCTTCTAAATGCCCACCCCTTTAACCAAAAAATAAAATGATATAAAATTATACATATACCCATTATAACTAATACAAAAGTATCATTAATCCCTGAACTAAAATTTCAAAACCACAAACATACAACAGCAGTGCACCAAAAACAAAACAAAATCAATAAACCTAATTCAATATACTATAACATGATCTTCTTGATGTTCTTAATCCTCAAGTTGCTCCTAGTGTGCATGCGAGTGCCTTGCATTGACATCAGTGCGCAACCGTGTTTGTGATTAGGTGAATGTGAGGAGGCGTCATTGTAAAGTGCTTTGAGCGTCTGCATCAGATGGAAAAGAAATTAGAAGTGCAGACCACTCAATGTTCTGGTTAAATTCCAGAAGTCCTTTGGTGGAAATGTGGAATGTGAACAGCACATGCTTTGGTTGACTACAGTTTAGGAGCCGGCTACATATTTGTGGTCCTTTAAAACCCCCTACCACCCGCCTTAATTTTGGCTTGTCAGTATGTCACATAAAACTGAAATTTCCCATCGATGGAATATAAGGCTTAGAAAGGGGATAAAAATGGGAACTGTGCTCAGAAAAGGTCTGTAACACCCACACTGTTTACTTGACTTGGAGGTGATTACCTCCAGATTAAAAATGACAGTCTGCACTATTAGCGTTATGACTGTTTATTTCCAGCTCTAATATTTTGTGACTGAAATCTACAGTCTAATTATTAGCAGATGTAGCTCTATATGAGGGCTACATGTGCACAAAGGTGTGCACGCACCCATCGAGGTCAATACAGAGTTTGTCAGGGCAGGGCACAAACCAGGTGGACACAAATGCAAACTCTCACAGCGAATGCAGTTAGAACAGGGTTTAATGGAAGAAGCAAGCGGGGATTTGGTACACAAGTGGTCCAGCAGCGAGGCAAAGGTACAGACAGACGGCAGGCTGAGGCTAGGTCCAACAAACAGGCAGAGGTCAAAAAACACAGCGTGGTGGCAATCAGAGACAAAGACAAAAAAAAACAAACAAAAAAAACATGGTCAAGGACAAAACAGAGTCAAATGCCGGCAGGCTAAATACAAGGCAGAACAAGGCAAGGTGCGAGGGCTGGAAAGTGAATAACATTCAACAATCTGGCAGTGAGCTGTGAGACTGTGAGGGTTTAAATAAAGAGCAAACTAATCAGGGTGATTTGAAGCAGGTGTGGGGAAGTCTCTGGAAGGGGGCGTGACCAGGAAAGTCAAAGATTGTGCACAGTGCAGATAGTGAAGGAAGCAAAGCACAGAGTGGAGTAATGAAAGAGACAAAGACACGAGAGCAGGTGCAAGAGCGGAAGTGAATGAAAATACAAAGCAGACAGAATCAAAGTGTGAGACAAAGACACAATGGCTGGTGCAGAGATGTGGAGTGGGAACATACTCGGATGGGAAACAGCAATCTATGAGCAGAGCTAAAACAGAATAATATATTAACAAGACCTGACAGAGCGTGACTATGTAAATGGCGGAAAACAAGGAAATCAATGATTATAATCAAAACTAGAACCGGAGTGAGACAGATTAAAATATAAAAGTAAATGCAATAACCAATAGTGAGGTGACAACATAAACTAAGACTACATAAACAAACAGAACAACAAAACCAGAGACTACAAAATAGTGCAATAAATAAAAGAAACTAACTGATAAGCAATAAGTGACAAACGGAACATAATCAGAAACACTTGACGATAAATGATAACCAAAACCAGTGGCTAAAGTAAAATACGATAAATGTGATAAACAGAATTAAACTAAGACTAAAGCAACATAAGGGACAAAGAGTGAAAGCAAACAATAAATAATACAGCAAACTAAATAAGTGGCCAGCTAATTAAACACAGAGAATAAAAGAAACTAAACCAAGAGCATGGTAACCTGAAATGAACATGAAATAAAGCAAGACTATGATACATGACATGCCTAAAAAGTGCAAAAGCCTCAGAGCATGTGAAGAGAAAAATGTCCAGAACTATAACAACTGGCCCTAAAGGGCTGGATCATGACAGAGTTGAAAGGTCAGCAGCAAAAAGCTCTTTGTCTCTCCCTCTTGACAATGAAGGCGGGTTTGCCACTAAGGCTGCCTGAAAGCCCTTTTGAGGTTACAGATTTATTAATGAAGCAATTCTACATCAACTATACAGCAAGTAAATAATCTAACTGTAGTACAGAATCACAAATTAAACATTAAACACCCCTATTAGGTTTGTACTGTCCCAAAAACAAATAGCGTTCTGAAAGGCTACTGGCTTACCGGAGGTGGCATGATGTTCTTTCAACTCTGCATGGTGCTAGGGGAGAAGAAAGGTGGCAACAGACATGGAAACATACAAGAAGAGGAGGGAAAAAGTGGATAAAAATGAAGGTGGTGGTGGTGGCATCCGTCAGGTGTTGGCCAGATGTTGCCAGAGGTGCGTTTGTGTGCAGCAGGTTTTGGGTGATGACAGCCAGCAACAGCAGCAGGCGAAGCCACACAGGATGACAACAACAACAAAAATAGAGGAGACAAGAGACAGAGGGACAAAAAAAGAAGAAAAACAAACATTAGTTTAATTAAAAATGCTAACGGAAGACACACTGTAAGCTGACAAAGCTGGCAATGAAATGAGGTAATGCGAGGGAAACAAGGTGAGGCACTGCAGTGTGAACGCAAAACTAACACACACACACACACACACAACAGCATATGATGTGTCTACATTAACTGACTCTATAATCCTTAACAACAGATTCCTTGTGGATTTTAGTGTCCAGACTGGTTGTGCTCAATCCCAGATAGAAGCACCTGAAAGAGTTCCGGCACATAAAAATGTTTTAATGTCAAAAACTCCTCAGGAGGACAAACGGCTCCAGTTTTTGTGGAAGTGACAATTCATACATGATGCCAATAAACTGTACAGCTGCCTGCATTTACTTAATCTAGTTATGTCAACCATTCCCACAGAACTTGGCTGTTCAAATGGGAAACAGAGTAGATAATTCAATGCAGAGTGCAGTTTATATATATATATATATATATATATATATATATAAACACACACACATTTAAATACTCAATTTTCATGAAATATGACTTATTTAGAAACCCACTGGTAAAATTCTATTTAAATTTTAGAATTTTATCAAAATGTATGACTCTTGTTTCAATTTAAATGTCAGTGTGTCAAGAAATTATTTGTGAAACTAATATTTTATGTGCTGTTTTGGCGAGATCTGTACTTTTAGTAAACAGCTAGGTGGCTTTTGACAGGTTGGGTCAGGATGCAAAATAATCTTTCATGTCTTCATCGTTTACAATTGTGCAATATTTCCCTGTGAATTTCTTGAAATGAGCTTGGAGAAAAAAAAATCTAAACTGATCACAGTCGTCCAAATACCTAATTATATAAAACCCTGGCTGGATGGGCCCTGCTTCTATCACAAAACCATTGAACAAACTGACACTTTAACAGTTACCTATCAAGTTACCCATGACATTATTTAGCTTTCATACATTTATTTGCAATTTCCAAGTGAGGACAAGGAACTGTTCTACTGGTTATTGGTAAATATGCACGTGCAATTCTAACTATAAAGGAAAAAGTACAAAATCTCTACCCGGGTTGAATGTATCCACTTCATCCCCAAAGCATATCACAAATTTTTAAAATGTTTCTAATACACTGATTGAGTCACTGTCAACTGTCACCATCACTTGTTCCCAGAGTGCCTCAACTGCTCGAAACGTAAGTACAATAAAATTTCAACAATTATTAGTTATAAAGCAAAACTTACCAATATTATTTTTTTATGGCCTGATGGCTTTTTACTTGCTTGTTTACGCCCATTTGTGCAAGACACTGTTGCACATTGTGTTGCATTCTTGCCGACAATGGAGGAATGGTTCGCGTATCGTTTCATTCCGACAACAAGGCGGGATCATTCTAATTCCCTCTCAGACAAAACACAACCACAGACAACATGGTGAAGCTGTGTGCAGTAATAAAGACTGTCACTGAATGTCAGAGGTTGATTAATACGGCTTTGTGGAGGGGTGTCAACAAAGCAGCTTTCTAATTTAATCTGGGATAAGTTCATTGTCTCTTAGAGTGAAACCATGTTTCTACTTTGGCCACTCCCACAGTGCAACAATACACTAACCTTAACTAACCAGGGGGTCTGTGGAGTTTAAAAGAGATTGGAACCACAAGGCATGAAGAACCTGAGCCACAAGCTCCCATTACATTAAGCGCTATAAGCACGTGCTATAAACAACGAATGCCTTTTGTCAAGGCCACGTTTACAGCTGGGAAAAAAGAGAGATTGTTGCTGATTTTTCACATTTCTATCAACACTTTTTGCTGTCTAAACCACAATATTCAAAAGCAAACCTGACTCTAACTTTTAAAAAATCCTTTTCAATAAGGCCACCCACTATGATTACAGGCTGAAAACACATCCACAATAAATGCTGCTATTATACTGAACTCATCTGACTACATTCATATGAGGACTGTACAACAACGCTGATCAGGACACACACACAAAAAAACAAACAAACAAAAAAAAACAAAACACTTATACTCAACAAAAATATAAACGCAACACCTTTGGTTTTGCTCCCATTTTGTATGAGATGAACTCAAAGATCTAAAAATTTTTCCACATACACAATATCACCATTTCCCTCAAATATTGTTCACAAACCAGTCTAAATCTGTGATAGTGAGCACTTCTCCTTTGCTGAGATAATCCATCCCACCTCACAGGTGTGCCATACCAAGATGCTGATTAGACACCATGATTAGTGCACAGGTGTGCCTTAGACTGCCCACAATAAAAGGCCACTCTGAAAGGTGCAGTTTTGTTTTATTGGGGGGGATACCAGTCAGTATCTGGTGTGACCACCATTTGCCTCATGCAGTGCAACACATCTCCTTCGCATCATCCATGAAGAGAACACCTCTCCAACGTGCCAAACGCCAGCGAATGTGAGCATTTGCCCACTCAAGTTGGTTACGACGACGAACTGGAGTCAGGTCGAGACCCCGATGAGGACGACGAGCATGCAGATGAGCTTCCCTGAGACGGTTTCTGACAGTTTGTGCAGAAATTCTTTGGTTATGCAAACCGATTGTTCCAGCAGCTGTCCGAGTGGCTGGTCTCAGACGATCTTGGAGGTGAACATGCTGGATGTGGAGGTCCTGGGCTGGTGTGGTTACATGTGGTCTGCGGTTGTGAGGCTGGTTGGATGTACTGCCAAATTCTCTGAAATGCCTTTGGAGACCACTTATGGTAGAGAAATGAACATTCAATACACGAGCAACAGCTCTGGTTGACATTCCTGCTGTCAGCATGCCAATTGCACGCTCCCTCAAATCTTGCAACATCTGTGGCATTGTGCTGTGTGATAAAACTGCACCTTTCAGAGTGGCCTTTTATTGTGGACAGTCTAAGGCACACCTGTGCACTAATCATGGTGTCTAATCAGCATCTTGGTATGGCACACCTGTGAGGTGGGATGGATTATCTCAGCAAAGGAGAAGTGCTCACTATCACAGATTTCGACTGGTTTGTGAACAATATTTGAGGGAAATGGTGATATTGTGTATGTGGAAAAAAATTTTAGATCTTTGAGTTCATCTCATACAAAATGGGAGCAAAACCAAAAGTGTTGCGTTTATATTTTTGTTGAGTGTACAGGAGTTATGATAGTTTTGTTGTGGTTTTTATGTGTGTGTGTGGGGGGGGCGGGGGGTCTCTTTTCATGTTGTAGGTTTACAGTCCAACCCACAATTCATAAAACCAACAAATGAGATAACAATCGGTGAATAATTAATGAATACATGAGATTTGATGACAGACAGCTGTAACCCCACAACAGAATCAGATTTTTATTAGTCTGAAAAGGTCTAGTACTTTCTGTGATATACATTTTGCGTAATAAATAAGACAAATTTCTGTAACATTTAAGTTATAATAATTAATGTAGAACATTAAAATCAATAAATAATAAATCTGGTGTTGTACTGACATATGATGGACAAAAAAACACAACACACAGTTATCCCTACAAATTAAAACAATGCTACTTCAAAATTGATCATATTCAATAATGTACCTCAATCCTAGAATTGGTGTGTGTGTGTGTGTGTGTGTGTGTGTGTGTGTGTGTGTGTGTGTGTGTGTGTGTGTGTGGTGTGTGTGTGTGTGTGTGGGGTGGGGGGGGTGGGATTTGTTATACCTACAAATTAAAACAATGCTACTTCAAAATTGTTCACATTCAATAATGTACTTCAATCCTAGTTTTTAGCCTTAAGCCATTGTTTTTACAATAGAGTGAACTTGATGTTCACAGTGATTTTTTTTTTTCTCAATGATTATAGAAGAGTGCAATGCTTCATGAATGTACTGTTCCTATTATAACATTAAAGGAACTTATTTATTATTGTTACAGTGTCACTGACCGTTATCTTCTAGATGAGAGGTTTCTTGACAAGTAACTCATCTGGTTTGGGGGAAAACTAAATTCTTGAATCATTTTGCCTTTATTTGATTTTTTACTGGCTCATATGCAGAACACGTAGTTGTTATAGTTTATAGAAAAACGGTGCAGAATAGAAAACATATGATTAAGGAGAGTTATTACATCTATTTTATGGTAAATCTATAACCCATCCATCCATCCATCCATCCATCTTCTACCGCTTAGTCCAATTAAGGGTCACGGGGGGCTGGAGCCTATCCATTAAAATTAAATTACTAGTAATTTCATAATACAGTATTTCATGACACTTTAAATAAGCTATTGTGCATTTTCCAGTGACCATTCAGAGACACAGCAGTGTCTGCTGGGACATCTGGTTAGTGTAGTTACACTGGAAAAGGTAACAGCTGACAGTTGTAGATAAACATTCATACAGTAGCTTACAGTGCATCCAGAAAGTATTCACAGCACTTCACTGTTTCCACATTTTGTTATGTTGCAGACTTTTACTAAAATGGATGAAATTCTTTTTTCCCCTCAAAATTTACACACAATACCCCACAATGACAAAGTGAAAAAAGTTTTGTTTTGTTTTTTTAAGATTTTTGCACATTTATTAAAAACAACAATAAAAATCAACTAAGAAATCATAGGTACATAAGTATTCACAGCTTTTGCCATGAAGCTCAAAACTGAACTCAGGGGCATCCTGTTTCCACTGATCATCCTGGGAGACCATCAATCTATCAACATTTATTTATAAAGCACTTTACAGCAGCCAGACAGTGTCCAAAGTGCTTTACAGTAAATCAAAGATTCACAAAAATAAAACACACATAAAACAAAGTTAAAACAGCACATAAAAACAAAATGTCATAGCACCACTAGGTGTTAAAAGACAGTTTAAATAAATAAGTCTTAAGCTTTGATTTAAAAGTGTTAGGCCAGGAATAGCACGTAAATCAGGAGGTAGCTTGTTCCACAGTCTGGGCCCAGCTATCGCAAAAGCACGACCACCCCAGAATTTGTTTTTTTGACCTTGGAATATCGCAGTAAAGCCGACTAGATGCTCGTAATGTCCTACTGTAAATGCAGAAAGGTAGGAAGGTGTAAGGCCGTTAACAGCCCTACAAACAAACATTAAATTCAATTCTAAAACAAACTGGAAGCCAGTGGAGTGAGTACAGTACAGGCATAATATGCTCACGTCTAGAAATGTTTGCTAAAAGAAGAGCAACAGCATTTTGCACCAGTTGGAGGCATGTAAGCGATGACTGGTTAATACCAGTATAAAGTGCAATACAATAATCAAGCATGGAGCTGATGGAAAGCATGAACGACTGTCTCAAGATCACGTCTACTGAGAAAGTGTTTTACTTTAGTCAGAAGATGCAGCTGGAAAAAACCTGCTTTGACAACAGAGTTTATCCATTGATGGAACCTCAAACAGCTGTCAAATATCACTCCCAAATTCTTGACAGCTGGTTTTACATAATTAGCCAGAGCACCAAAGTTTGGTGGTACCACAATCGGCATGCCAGAATGTCCAAACAATGGTCTCTGTTTACCATTATTCAGGTAAAGGAGGTTTTGGAACAGCCACTGTTTTACATCAAGAATACAATTAAATAATGATGACAAAGCATCATTGCCATTAGTCCTTATAGGCACACAGATTTGCATATCATCTGCGTAGCAATGGCGTGCTGGGCTATAAACGACTCCAACAGCAAAATGTACAAAGAAAATACAATAGGGCCAAGAACAGAACCCTGTGGTAGTCCAAAACACAGGCGAGCAATTAATGAGGACAGGTCACCAATCTGACTCGCTAGGATTGAAGGAAATATGAATGCAGCACTCGGGAGGAGCTCGGAGTCGAGCCGCTGCTCCTCCACGTCAAAAGGAGTCAGTTGAGGTTGCTTGGGCATCTTTTCCGGATGCCCCCTGGACGCCTCGCTGGAGAGGTGTTCCGGGCACGTCCCATTGGGAGGAGGCCCCGGGGAAGACCCAGGACACGCTGGAGGGACTACATCTCTCGGCTGGCTTGGGAACGCCTTGGGGTTCCCCCGGAGGAGCTGGGGGAGGTGTGTGTGGATTGGGAGGTCTGGGCGGCTTTGCTTGAGCTGCTGCCCCTGCGACCCGACTCCGAATAAAGCGGAAGAAAATGGATGGATGGATGGATGAATGAATGCAGCAATGTACAGCAATATCTTGTATGAAAACCTGCTCCAGGGCACTCTTGACCTCAGACTGGGGCAACTGTTCACCAAGATATCAAAGGAGTGGCTTAAGGACAACTCTTTGAATGCCCAGCGAGAACCCAGACCTGAATCCGTATGAACATCTCTGGAGGGATCTGAAAGTGGCTGTGCACCAATGCTCCCCATCCAACCTGATGGAGCTTGCGAGGTGCTGCGAAGAGGAATGGTCACAACTGCCCAAAGATAGGTGCGCCAAGCTTGTGGCATTGTATTCAAGACTTGAGGCTGTAATTGCTGCCAAAGGTCCATCAACAAAGTATTGAGCAAGGTGTGTGAATACTTACCTACATGTGATTTATTAGTTTTTTATTTTTAATAAATTTGCAAAAACAATTCTCCACAACCTTTTCATGTTGTCATTATGGGGTGTTGTGAGTAGAATTTTGAGGGGAAAAAAATGAATTAATCCATTTTGAAAAAGGCTGTAACATAACATAATTTGGAAAAAGTGAAGAGCTGTGAATACTTTCTGGATGCACCGTAGCTTCAGCCTTTATTTGAATTTTGTGAATGTTGATCAAGGTCACTCACAGTGAACACTTTTTCAACATCTGCTGACATGAGGCGTAAACATAAAATCTTGTGTTGGAAAAATGCTCGCTATGATATATAATAGATGATCAAAAACACAAACCACTAATTCAAAATAATTGTCACTTGTGGATAATAACAGCTTAAAAATGAAATCTTATTGTTCTGATTTCTACACAAGTATGCAGCAACAAAGTATCGCATCTGGAGTTGAACATTCAGAAACTCCAGGATATTAATGAATATAATCAGAGATGCACGTCTGTCTTTGCAAAAAAAAAAAAAAAAAAAAAGTCATCAACATGAAATATGCAAAGCAGACTTCCTGTGGTAATTACAGACGCCAGGTGCTGACTGATAAGGATGAAGCCACACAAGATCAACAAAAGCAAATACTCAGCATGCCACCTCACACTTCCACCTGAAGGGTTTTTATTCTACGAAGGTCAAACATGTCATCAGATGCCTTATTTATTTATTTTTTTCATTCAACTGCTGAATTCTGTCACTAAGAGTCCACACACTTGTGATGGAAACAACTCCAGCCTGGATCCTGACTTCCAAAGAAAAAGGGACTATTGTCTTTATTGTAAAGCACTTCAACCTGCTCTAACTAATGACTAATGTGGTTATACTCACAGTTGTACTATTCAGCTGTTTCATTTACACAGAGACGTCAATACTGCTTCAACAACCCTGATAGTAAATACGGTTCTCTACAAGCACAGGAATCAATGCAATGCCATACACATCACTTCAAAGCCCTCTGCCTACATAACAGTGACTGTGATGGGAAAAGCTTACACTTTGTGGTCCTGCAATGAGACAACTTCAGTTACAACAGGATAATTGTCAAATATTGTATATACTGTCTTGATATTTATTTACCAATTCCTTTAATTTGTCATGGTTATATAAACAGCTATTTCTGCATTCAAAACATGTTGTAAAATCGGAATTTATAAGCTCCTACTCAGAAAATAAAATAAAAATAAATAAATAAAACAATTTGAACTCAGGTGGAAGGACATGTTATTTAGGCAATATGCTGATCAGAATTTTGAATAACCACATCCAAGGCACCAGTTGAGAAAAGCATGACCCAGTCAGCTAAAAAATATGCATTACTAAAACACCAGAAATGTTAGCCCGTTAGTTTTAGCTTTGGTAAAAGATAGGGGGGTATTTGGCCTTTAATCTTTCCAACCAAGTCATACCAGTTTTGCCCATGCTCTACCACTTTATACATTTATGGAAGGAAGCTAAGCAGAGCCAGGTATGGCCAAGATTAGTTTAGATAGAACTTTACTGATCCCTTGGCAAGACTCCCTCAGGGAAAATGAGATTCCAGCAGCATTGTATAGCAGCACACAGGATAAGAAGCACACAGAGTATAAAAAATGAAAGTAAAAAAGAAAAAAGATGATGACATCTGGAAACACTCCATTTGAGCTTCAAACCTGCTCTTCAGAAAGCCCATGAGTGACACCATGGAAGGTTTGTCCACTACATATATACAGTCTATGGTGTTAATCCATTTTGCACTATGTGAAATAAGTAAGTTGAGGTGTAACAGAAATCTAAAGAGTAAATAAATGAATAAATATACCAACAATAATAATTACAACACAATATACATCAACAAATCTGTAATTATAACAGCAATGTCCAAATAAGTTTACATCTTATACATATTCATACAGTAAATTTGGAACTTAAATTACCCCTATCTCGTCAAGAAAAAAGCTTCTGCAGGAGCACTGCTTTTAACACAGTGTGGTTTCTCTGCCCCCAAAAAAGCTGAAGAGTACTTATATGGGATAAAATGCCGTGACATATTACATAATGTCTGAACATCACTTGCAGCATTTCGCTGACCCAGTTTTCCTTTTCAAAGCAGTTGCCTGAAGACAGTAAGCACAGTTTTTGTTTATTTATTTTTCTGACATCTGAACGGAATCTTTTGCCATTTTTTCTGCCAGGGAATGCATACTATTTTGTAAAGGAAGCAATGAGCGACTGGTAGGACCCAGATAAAACTATCTTGAATGGTCAGTAGGACTACTGGAAAGATGAAGTCTTCTGACAAATACACCACCCAATACCATTATGCATTACTATATTATAGCACAAACAAACACGAAGAGTCATATTTTACTAGCCACTCTCAATTTCTAACAATGTGATATGAAAAACCAATAACATAATCCCCAAAATAATCCATTTGTTGTAGTTGTTGCAATTGTACTGGTCAAGCACATTGGCAGGATATTTGAAATACCCCATAACAATCCAATACCAAGATAACATTATATTTACATAATGCCAATGATGCCATACTTTACATAAACATGTGGTTTTATGTTGGGAACATCGACAGTAAGGACAAAGGGTCAAACAATGTTTCAATTTCAAATATACCACAATACAAACATTTGTCAAGATTCATTACAAGATTCAACAAGAGTGTGAGCTATAGGTCCAGTAGGTATATGTGGGCCCCTTCATACTTTTTTTTTTTTTTTTTTTAAGTAATATGATCCTAATCCTCAAATTTTGAATGTGCAGGTGTTCCCTTCAGACATTTTGATTTTCTTTGTTTGAATCTTATATAGTTTGTCAGTCTTAGTCTGTGAACTCTAGGTGAACACTGTTGACTGAACACTGGATTTTTTTTTTCCCCTCAAAAAATAATTTCATGTACAATTTTCATTTTTGCTCAATTTTCTTATAACAGCACCACATACTCCTCCTTTAAGTGTAAGTTACATTCTCTTTATTAAAAAAAATACATCCATCTGAATCTGTGCAACTTTATTTGATGTAGCTTATTAAGAATGTTTAAAAATATAAATATATGTATGTAAGAGCCCAGTCACATGGCACATGGCGATAGCTGAACGAAAGAAAAAAGTCACAAAGTCACAAATCGTGAAAAAGTGGACGAATGAGCCTGCACTTTTCCCATCACCGAAAAGCCTGCGATTCCAGAGTGCATAAATGAACTCAACAAAACCGAAATGTTGTGTGGGCTGCCAGAAGAGGAGGTACTGCTGGCCCACCACCAGAAGGCGCCCTGCCTGAAGTGCGGGCTTCAGGCACGAGAGGGCGCTGCCGCCTCAGGAACAAGCCATGGTGACAGCTGTCACTAATCATCCGTGACAGCTGTCACTAATCAACACATCTGGTATAAAAGCAGGAAGACACCTCCACCAAACTGCCGAGATATCATCTTCATCTGGAGGTAATATCCTCAGCCTTTTGTAAATCTGTTTATTGTGAGTGTTTGCAGGAGAACCGGTCGTTTTTGAGGAGGCTGTGCAAGACGGCGCTCCTTTTCAGCTGAGTCCGCTGCAACGCGCTGAGTGAGAGGTGGAGGTGGCATTCCCACCAGTGTTACTGGGTGTTCACACACCCACCCTTTGACTGTCTTTTGCTTTCTGCCAGCAGTACCAGATCCGACATGCCGGGAAGGTGGCCACCTGGGGACTCCGGGACTTGGCGGCTCCAGTATTCCTCGGGTTCAGGTGGCGGTGGAAATCGTGTGGTTCCGGTTCGTTTCCAGACGGGCATCTCCTATCGTCGAGCCTGCCCACACGACACCTTTTATTAATTGACTGTTGCACATTCTGATTCTGCTGTGTTTGGTTGTGACATTCACACCAGTAAAGTGTTATAATTTGACTCCTTCCATTGTCCGTTCATTTACGCCCCCTGTTGTGGGTCCGTGTCACTACACTTTCCCAACACGAAACTAACAAAAGAAAAACGAAGCGAACGACAACCTTGACACACAAAATCAAAACAAAACATTCATGATGTGACTTGACAGCTGGTATCAGACCGACCGCCAGACTGTGATCATTTCTGCAGCCAGCTAGCGCTCTCCACACCACCTGCAGGTGTGAGATCTGGTTGTCTTGACAACAGGTTTGTCTTCACCACAACACACAGCCATTTGTGGCTGTGCGCACAGCCTCTCCAGCCACAGACAGCTGGAACATATGTTAAAGTGGTTAAAGTGGTTGATAAAACGTTCTTGCCACTATTGTTTTTGTATGAAAACGCTGCTTTTCATCCCACACATGGACGAGTCACGTTCAGCTCGTCTGAGCTTTAGTTATTAATCCGTTCAGATATCATCAATGTTCATGCAAGACGTCGGACGTGGGAGGTTGGACGACAGTCAAACGGAATGCTGATAATACGGGAACTATGCAAACAATGAGGAACCGTCAAGACAGAAAGCAAAACGAAATACAGACAAATTGAAGTTGTCGTCAGGATTTGTTCACATTTTTCAACAGTTTGAGAATTCTGATGAAGCGCCAGCTACAGGAACAAAGCTGTACAATGGTTAAACAATGTCTCCAGAAGTCAACGCAAGTCCAGATTTCTTATTTCGTTTTGGCTTCGGTGTCATTCATTAGTGCCATGTGACCGGCGCATCAAGGGGGAAAAACCTCATATAATAACAAGCAACATCAGTTGTAAAAAAAAAAAAAAAAAAAAAAAAAAAAAAAACTGCATTCAGCAGAATGAATGAACATTTCATTTCACAAAAAAAAAAAAAAAAAAAAAGAGGGAAGAAGCCATTCCAGAGTCTTCGCTCTATCCCATACAAAATCATCAATAATCAATCACATAAATTAATTCTCTTCCACTGCATTCATCCCACTGTCGTCCACTTCTTACCTAATCAGCGCACTGCAGTGGGTGTTGCAAGACAACAGAGATAATTTATGAACCACATAAACTGCTGTCAGGGATTTAGAAAAAATAAAATAAAATCCAGTATTACATGATTTATATCAGCCTGCTAGCTATAATTTAGTTTTACAACAAGTCTACAGATTAGGTATATGTACACTACAATCTTCTCCTGTATGAACACTTAGGTTTGTAGTAACTATATTTCTTGTATATGTTGTTTACTGCCCTGTTTGTGTAAATGTCACTTATATACATGCTGTCCATATTCTTGAGCCGCTTAGGTGGGTAGAGAGAGTTCCCATGAGATAAAAAAAAGCTTTTAAACCGACCACCCCTGGTTCTCAAGACCAGGCACCTAAGTGGCTCTACTCTTCTTTTTTTTCTTAGATATACACTCAACAAAAATATAAACGCAACACTGGACAGTCTAAAGCACACCTGTGCACTAATCATGGTGTCTAATCAGCATCTTGGTATGGCACACCTGTGAGGTGGGATGGATTATCTCAGCAAAGGTGAAGTGCTCACTATCACAGATTTAGACTGGTTTGTGAACAATATTTGAGGGAAATGGTGATATTGTGTATGTGGAAAAAGTTTTAGATCTTTGAGTTCATCTCATACAAAATGGGAGCAAAACCAAAAGTGTTGCGTTTATATTTTTGTTGAGTGTACTTTAGTATACACTAGTAGAGTTCCACCTTAAATTTGGAATGTATAATAGAAGATATACCTTACTGAATTTTCATGGAAAAAAAACCTCCTATTGCATAAACCTGTACAGAGCAATGCAACTGCCACTTTTCCCATGCACTGACACTGAAATTTGTTTACACTGGTGTAATATCCATCTTCAACCTTGTGCCCAGAACACAGGCACAGTAAATATAACATTGCTTGAGTGGGGTTGGTTTAAATGTGGCAGAAGATTAATTATGTACATGAATTTGTAATGTGGTCCCCTGTGTTTTATGCATTTGGGTTGTTTGTATGAATGTTACCTTGTCTGAATCCATAGGTAGAGTAAATTGACCTCAGCACCACCAAAAATAACCCCAGTCAAATTGCTTGGCCACCAGTCAACAGATAATTATCTAATGACCTAATGTGTGTTTGCAGGAGAACACTGATAAACATGAATCAGCAGAGATCATATTGTGCACAGAAAATGCGACTGCAACGTGTGGACACTCCACATCCTGCAAATTGGTTGGGGCACGTGGCTTAGTGGTTAGCACTGATGCTTCAAAGCAAGAAGGTTGTGGGATCGCTTCCTGCCCTTTCTGTGTGGAATTTGGATGTTCTACCTGTGTCTGTGTGGGTTTCCTCCGGGCACTGTGATTTCCTTCCACAATCTCTGCCCCTGACCAAGGGGCAGAGAGAGACCCTGGAGTTGGTCCCCGGGCACCGGACTGTGGCTGCCCACTGCTCCTAATGGTTGGATTGTGTCTAACTGTAATTAGGAAGGGTTAAATGCAGAGGATAAATGTCATATTTATGTACAATGACAATAAAGGCTCTATTATAATTATTATTAAATTAAACAATTTTATTTTGTACTAGCTGTGGCTGCAGTTACATGAGTTTAAAAATGGGAATTCACCGTTAGGGTGGCCCTAATTGGCCATTTCCCCTTTGTTGTGGCAATAATGTGACTGTACTGTTATTACAGCTGCAGTGTCGGGAGTCAATGAACATTTATCTGGATGAATAGGAAAATATCCAATTTACCAATAAAATAAAGGCATCTGTAAAGTAGCTGCTGTGACAGTAATTAGTGTTGTTTCTAATGGAAGGCTAAGTGATTCATTTCTGAAACAAAAACCAAGCGCACATTGAGATGTGTTTTATCTGTTTCAGTAGCTACAGGATTTTTATTAGTGAACTAAGTAAGTCAGGATTAGTCAATCCACAACATTTTCACGTTTTCTTCGAAGGTGGATCTGCATGTTGATTTGGCACATTTTATGCTGGATGCCTTCCTGACGAGCCGTTTGCCATCACAGTGACACTTCGCAAGGGTTGGAAAGAGAATAAAAAACATCCAAGATCATTCTACTGACATGTGAAACCATGCAGTTCCTACAAGCATCCATCCATCGCAGATCATAGAATTCTGATTTTAAAATAGCCACATAAATAATCTGTATGTAAATTTGCACAGAGTCTGGTGTGTAGTCAGCAATATGCACGACAAATAAAACCTCAATGAACATAGACCCAAAGTAAGATCTGAACCAAGGCAGTAAACACACTATTCTGGGGGAGAAAAAACTGTACCCATGGCATTTTTAAATTTTAAAAGCTGGCAAGAAAGGAGGAGTTTTTAAAAACTGGAAGGCTGTGAGCATACTGCAGTGCACTACCTGTTCCAAATGTCAGTGATAACTGCACAGAAAGACAATGGCAAACAGATAAATGAGGGCTCACACAGTTCACATTTCCTTCCTGTGACACCAAGCAGGCCTGACTCGACACTCATTATCGCCACTTCAATACCATTCAGACATCTAAATAAAATGTCAATGTTCGTTAGCACTCAAAACGAAACGCAAGCACTGGTTCATCCTTTCGGCAAAAAAAATAAATAAAAAAAAATACAACTTCAGCTTTTACAACCCTAGTTGGTAGTGGTCAAGACTGCGAGTGCATTGCACACCTTTTCAAAAAAGTGCTGTAAAAGGACATACATGGGTATGAAAACGGCAGTCAGCGGCAACACTCAATTTACACAAAACCACATTTTTAATCAACCTTAAAACTGCCTAGTGTGCATATTAATGTGTTTGTGCAATTTATACTTACTTCTGACATACTGCTGGTGATATTATTATATTTCTAATAATGTAAAGAAGGACATGAAGATGTTACATGTAATTCCTCCATGTGACGCTACGTATAAAAATGTGGAAAAATGCAAAACAACTTTGCTGTAGATTGCTCGAAGGAGAAGGCTGAAAAGGTAAGAAAGAAAATCAGAAGTCTTTTACAATCTAACAGGAAATCCATAAAGGAGCAGAACACACACACACACACGAGTAGTCCTGAAGGACTTCTGTTTCGTTCTTCATCCTTTTTCTGTGTTGATGACATGAAAGCAAATGGTGGCACAGGTGACCAGAAAGCAGAATATAAAAGGATGTCTGCTGGTTTAATTAAATAGAGTTGCTTTTTCAATCATGTCTTGCTCATGGGTGTTCGTTCCATCAGCAGGAGATGTGCAGAGGGAGGCAGCATGTCTAATATTTCAGCACATCACTTATCAAATAGCAAGGAGGTGGTGGTCACCGGGTAGGTCTATAAGCGTCAAGCAGAGCAGAGTTGCGTTTCATCGCTGCATGGGGGCGCTGTGTTTGGGGACTGCACGAAGGTAACAGACTAAACCTTATTAAGAACAGTGGTTGTAAGACAGAGGATATTATTGGATAAAAATCATAATGGGTAGTAAAGTTTAAAAAAGAAAAGGTCAACCTCTAAATTTTTTATATTATTATTTCATACCTTGGCAGCAATGTTCATATCGTTGAATCCTTAGCTGCTGATCCTGGGAGACGCCTGGGAAAAGCTTATGAATTCATGAGGTTGATGGCAATATCTTTGCAGGAGAATGAATTCAAGTCTTTAGGGTTCTGGTTCTTCTTCTGACTTTGCATGAAATGAATGGCTTCTTAGGGAAATGACAATGAGGCAGATCACTTGCATTGCGAGGGAGCATCAGCTATGTTTCTGGGCATGTGGTAGGTTTCTCTGGGCATGATCCAGCATGCAGGTGCCTCAGTGCAGAGGACCCCGGCAGCCTCTAGAAGACCAAGGAGGAAAGTTTCATCTGGCTGCAACAGATGGTAAATTTAAGGAAATGGAGATGGATCAGGTGTCTGTCTGGGTGGTTGCCAATCAAGACCTGGGGTGGTTCTGCAGTGTGGTGGATGCAGCGACACGTGGCACCAGTGCATACTCACAGACTTGACTTGGCTTTTTTGCAGTAGGACAACAAAATAAATGGTCACCACATAAAACCAAGGGTGCGATGTAATAAAAACTAAAATGTGTTCCATTTCCATAAAGCGCTACTCAATGATCAATCATTGTGACTGGTTCTATGTCAAAATGAATGAAGAATTTAATTAAAGTGTCACACTGCCATCAAGAATTAGCTCCACACTGAAGAAATGGCATCACTGGCTGGACCAACCGGAACCATGTCCATACCAACAGTGTGATTTTATTAATCAGTGACAGACATTTTAATGTAAGAGCTCTTTGATCACTGACATATTCGCAGCTTTCTGTATCTCATACTGTAAAACAGAAAGGATGCCCCCTGATTTGTACTGTAAATTTCACCTGCACAATAACAATTAAAAGCTGTAGTTGTGCTCCTTTTTATAGTAAAATATATACTCAAAAAATATATTGTCATATTCTTAACTTGTTATCTAGCCAAGTGATTGTCACCCATGAACCAGGGCATGCTGGTTCATGGGTGACAACCTGGAAGCACTTCTCCCAAACAAGTAAGCCACCACAGTTTCATTTCACTAAATAATACGCCAACATACACCAATGTGAATAAAGCAAAGCTACTCTACAAGCCCAAATCAGAAAACATTGTGATGATATGTAAAATACAAAAGTGATTCCTACATTGACTTTTATTCCATTGCAGGCAGTACGAACCCATAATACCTCATGTTTTGGGTGGTTACCTTCTTCATTTCATTTGTTACTATACATCCATTCATACATGATGTTTTGCTATTCAGTCTCACAACACTAAAAATATGTTTTGGCATCAAGAATACCAACAGATGAAATGTTTCAAGTGATATTTTATGCCATTCTTCCTGCAAACATGTCTTGAGGTGTGCACCAGTACAGGTAGCTGTCATTGCACTTTCTGTTTCAAAATTCTCCATGTTCTCTATTGTGTATAGGCAGGCCGGTCCAGTATTCGTACCCTTGTCTCTGCAGCCATTCCTTTGTAAAGTGTCCAGAATGTGGTTTTGGATTGTCTTGTTAAAAATCCAATCCATTGTTGATATAACCTTTTTGAAATGGTATCATTATTTAACTGTTTTTACCACATTATGAGCCATAAACTGCCTCCCTCCTAATTGTTTTTTGGAATGTGTTACCAGCCTGAAAATGCAGGAATGGATGTATATTAACTGATCACACAAAACATGAAATACCTTGACTTCATGCTGTCTGGAATGAAACAGAAATCAAGGTAAATGTAAGAATAACAGCTTTAAAAAAAAAAGGTAATTTTCCACATCATCTCAACTTTATCTGCTTTGAGGTTTTATTTCACCTGCTCTTCTCAGGTGCCATGCCCTTGAAGTGCTGCTGTGTTTGAAAAGTGCATTTTAAATTGAATGTTTTGTTCCAGCTGAAACTGAAGAGAGGCTGCGGGCACACACACCTGCTAAAAGAGCTCCACACATACACACTCAACACACACCGAAAACATGAAAGCACAGCCAAATGTCAAAGTATTTAAGGTTGAACTTGGTTCAGGGTTGTGGGTAAAAAAGGAAAATGGGACATTAATAGAACACAAAAAGTGCTTTGGTGCTCCAACTGAAGGCTGGTATGACTATAGCATAACACATTTTTAAATTTAATTCAGTTTTATTTATATAGAATCAAATCACAATAGCTGCCAGCTCAAAGCGCTTCATATAAACCTTAGCCGTTTTGCAATGACAGCAAGGAAAGAGTTCCTTTTAACAGGAAGAAACCTTGAGCAGACCAGCCTCAGTGCGGCGGACATTTGCTTTAATAATATCATCAAGACAGAGTAACAAAAATAAATAAATAGTTAATTAATTAAAAAACAAAACAAACAAAAAGAGCCCAATCTAAGGTTGACATAAACATACCTTGTACATTACAGCCTATAACAAAATGACTGTTAGCTGTAGAACCCATAGAAACATGGCTCATTATGGGACTCTAGTCACCATGCACAGGATATCCTTTGGCCATCTGTCCTTGTGAACACATGAATGTATATGGCTGATTAGCGGCAACATTTCCATCACTGCAAATTCTGACAATTCTATGTTGTGCTTTGGTTTTTATTCGGTAGCGTGACCACAGCGGACGATCCCCACCCACCAAGTCTCGTCTGCTTAAGGTTTCTTCCTACAATCATAAAAACACCTGAGAGAGTTTTTCCTCATCACTGTCACCAATGTGGTTGCATATGGGTTGGGTAAGGTTGGAACCTTGCTTGTGTATAGCACCTTGGTATGACTATGTTGTGATTTGGTGCTGCATAAATAAATTGAAGTGAACTGAAAGATTGAAAGCCTTTTTTCTGAGAAAAAATAAAAAATAAACAAAAGCCCAGCCATTCATGGAATAGTCCTGACAACTGTATGCTGGCAATAGATAATGGTTAATTTACCTGCTTTGAAATAATGGTTTAAGACCTATCTAGCAATTAAAAATCTTAATTGCCTTTCTGGAGGTTAATCTGCATGAGTTAAAGCTCAAAAAACAAACAATTGGGCTTAAAAGACTCATTGTGGTTGCAAATGGATTTTAGAATGCTGTATTAATAAGCTATCGCGTTTCTAGGCCCACCTGTTGCTCCCTGACACTGCCCTCCATTCTCTGCAAGCAAACCTCCCCAGCCTCATTAAGGGTGATTGAAGCCGCACTTATAAATATCAGCCTGCAGCAGGCGTCTAGGTACCGTAGCAAATATTACAATATCAACCTGCAGCAGGCATCTAGGTACCGTAGCAAATATTACACCATGCCAAATCTCGCTGCCATGCTAACAGATATAGCATGAGCCACACTGGCTGTACTTCTAGCTTTTGAGCAAAGCCTGGCAGAGTGTGCCAGCCTTCGATCAATGGCGGCACACTGAGCAAATAACAAACCTGAATGGAAACACCACAGCACAAGAGAATGGAAAATATAAAGAATGCAAATGTGTATTACCACCAATATATTTTAACTCTTTCCAAAAGCATGAGGGTATTTTACAGGCAACAGCATATTTTATGGCAACACCACATGGCAACAGATTTCCTGTTAATATCCAACAAGGTTTCTACATTTCAAATACTTCAAATTACACATAAGTTAACTTCATACTTGCACGCATCAGCTGACCATTCCATTGTACGCATTTCACAATCCACCCACACTCACTTCCCCTTTTCTGAAAATGATCATGTTAAGGTTGACTTACAGAATGATAAGCAGTACGTGGCATGTGTCGGTCGAAGCAGGTGAGATTGTTGTTGCTGCCGCTGCTTGGTCAAACTGAACCTGGAAAGACAAGCCACAGCGCTCAGCCTATGCCTCCCTCTCTCACACACACACTCTCGCTCTCTCTCTTACTAAAAGCTGAAGGGAGGAGACCAGCAGCGAGAACAAACATGCAAGATAATTCCCAGTGTCTGTTTTTTACTCCCTTTTCTCGTCATTTTTATTGCCCTCTGGTCACTCAGCCTCCAGTCACACTCTCTTTTATTTACTCATCCTCAGCTTTTATCTGGCCTCAGAGCCTGCTGTTTCACTGCCGCACTCGTGATTTTCTATGCCCTTCATCTCCTGTTCTCCTGGTATTTGTCACTAATAATGTGTTTAAAGATTGCATTTCAGATAACAAAGCATCAGACACAAAAACAGGCTGAAAACCACATGACTACAAAAACAAAAGAGGTCGTTCCTCTTTATTTTGGCTGAACCGAAAGAACAAAATGAGTGTCATGGAGCACATATCTTGTTCTTGATGCAAGAGGGCATGAAATTTTAAGAAAGCACACTATAAATGGGTAAAGTCATGTGAGAGCTGTGAGAGCTACTGGTTTTTAATTGCATTCTAAATTGAAAGTTGATGAGTCATTGGTGATGTACCAGCGGGCACTCTTCGACATTTCTCAATTAAAATCTCTGCAGCATCTAATGCTAATGGAAATATATTAAGTCCTATTCATGCTCAATGTTAAATAGAGATGCGGCTGAAGCCTTCGACAGTTTTGCTACACTTTGATGAATTAGCACTCAGAATGCTACACTCTAAAACAGCAAATGGTATATTTACTTTAAATCTAGTTATGACAGCCAGTTACACAAAACTTGTTTTTTAACTATGAAACATAATATAAAATTAAATAATTTGTTACAATTTGTTTTTTGCTACTTAGACAACCATGTTTGTCCAGTTGACATAACTAGCCTAAGCAAAATATGCTATTTCCTTTCTCACGATGTGCTGTCAGAATGCGCTAACGCAACTGCAATGGCTAAATGCAAGAAAATATGTGTTTAAGTTGAACCATTAAAAAAAAGTACATTTATGGTGTAAAAGTAACTAAGTAACAAAGTGTACACTTCCGTATTTTGGACAAACATCAATATCCTTTGCGTAGTCATTTAAAGGCAATTTTTTTCATATTTACAACCAGCATTTCTCTGTAAAAAATTGTAAACGCTTTTTAAATAAATCTCAATACTTTAAGTTTTTAAAATTAGATTTTGGTTGTCATCTTTTCCTGCTTAATGGTATGTACAACTGCTAACATGTGGGACATATTATGCTGCTGTTCCAATGTTTCCAATAAGAAGTTGAGAGAAAATGATCAGAAAGTCACCCCATTTTAATCAGGTAAATGTAAAAAAAAAAAGTGATATTACAGAGAGGAATTCATTTATAGCCTTACAAAAAGTAAACTTTGCAAGCTACAATAAGAGGCAGGGATCCTGTTTTAATATGACACTGTCAAAATGCTCAAACTTCAATGTATCTTTCAGTGAAGTAAATTATTGTCCGTGTCATTAACACTGACAAATTACAGCGCCTCACGCTGTCACCTACAATCTGCCGCTGCAGATGATTGGAATTCTAATATAACAACTGGCATGTGAACGCACCTTTACCGCTGCCAAATACAGATTTGTGTGACATCACATTTTCATGTTAGCACAATCACAAGTCATGTGATGAATATTATTATTCATCACATGACTTGTTTGTTTACTTGGGTTTAGCCACTACCTTTGTAGCGCTTAATCTTTCTGATGTACAGAGGCTCTGTGGTAAACAAAACATTGAATTACTGCATCGCTTGCGGTCAAAAATCCCCACTGGGTATCTTCAACTTCAGTGGCAAACAATTCCTTCTCGTGAATAGATCAAGCTTTACAAAACTGAAGCAGCGTGAGGTTGGAAAGAGGTGTGACTGGGGTCAACACTGAAAGAACACAGTGTTCTGAAGATCAGTGCTGCTTTACACTTTGGAAACCACGTTTAAATCACTGCTGGAAATCTAACCTGCAGAGAGACAAATACAGCTCTGTAATATACTGTAGGTATCCTCTGGCCTTCATACAAACTGGATTTTCACTTTGATACAGAGAACATCTGTCAAGTTCTTAAACAACCCTATTCCTGCAAGCTCGGACCTTACTAGATCTCAACACCAAAACAGAATTCAATCTCTCAGGCCCATATCTTTTCCAGTCATTTTAAATGCTTAACGCTACAGTGTGTAGGACTTTTGAGGTGTTTATTAGCAGAAATTTTACATAGCTTTCCTAACAGTCTATTCATCAGTGTATAATTATATGCAACAACCAATCTATGTGGGTTCATAAGCTTAGAATGAGCCTTTCGGAGCAAGCCCCCTTACGGAGGCCGTCATGGTGATACAGTAGCCCAAAATGGACATGCTTACAGAGTTTCTTGCCTTTCAAATTTTGCAGACTGAAAAGAAAAAAAAAAAACAAGAAGAACTGGTGGTTGCCACCCAGTACGCTGTCTTCTCATTGCTAACGCAGGCAAACAAGCTTGAAACTTTTTCTTTTAAATTAATGAAATAAATATTAAAGGAAAGTGCAAAGTGGAGAATCATATGTACATATGGAACATAAATCCCTGTCGCAAAAAAACAAAAAAAAAAACAAAAAAAAAACTTAAAACATAAAGGAAAACAAAATTGTGACAGGTGAAGGCACCACACAATCTCCAACCTCACCACTAGATGACAGTAACTCTTACGCACTGCAGTTTTAATTCTGAGCACTAAATTGTTCACAAGCCATCTAAAGTCACTCTGACGCCTTTTTCTGTATCCTTTCAGATTCTGAAACTGAAGCTATGCTAGAGAGGGGATACTTGACCCAGGCCCGATGTGACCTGACGGGTTGGGCTGGGTTCGGACAAATATTTCAAAATGATACTTTGGTTTGGGTCGGGTTCAGTCACGTCAGCACAAAGACAAAGCATATATGGAACTTTTCTGAAATAATAATGTCTGCCTCTCGAAGCTCAGCCGCTCATAATGAATGGCATGTTGTTGTTGTTGACAGTGTAATTATCATACTTTCATTTTTTTGTCTTGGTGGATCATTAATAAGATTTATTTTCATCACTAGCAAAGTACTGAAGAGACAACAGATGGCTGGGGTGAATGCTGATCATGAATAAATGTTGCCCTGTGATGTTAATAAAATATTGCAGAAAGGCCTTTCAGCTTTTAAAATAACATCTTTTTTCTTTTTGTTGGCATTGAGCTAAGAAACGCAGTCGGAGCACCATATTATAAAATCGAGGGACTTCTTTAAAAATGCTGCATTTATTCACAAGCAATTTCCAACAATAAGGAATTAAAGTATTTCCAGACATTGTTTTCCAAGACATGAGTGTCTTAAGTGGATAGCAGTTTTCATCAGGCTGTGATGATGAATCTGGGTGAAAGGATGCAACATGTCAGATTAAAAGACTTTATTTACTCTGTGTGCTCCGGTAGCCAACAGGTCTGCTTCACATGATGCAAACATTTGTTTTTGTTAATTAAAAAGATTTAAATACAGGATGGAATAGCTTTCTTCTTGTTTGTAGGGATTTGTTTAGGATGGAAATAACACAGACATTAATAGCGTCTGGTTTGGGTTGGGTTTGGACAGAATCACAAAAATACCTGTCAGGTACGGTCACTACTGTGTTGGACGCAGGTCTGGTTCGGACAGACATATGAGGCCTGAACCGCACTCTAAGCCAAGCTGAAGGCAGCCTTTTCCTGTTTACTTGAACTTGATTTACTTTAGTGATGAGACTGTCTCATCAGCCCACGCAGCCAGCTCAGTTCTGTCAGCAGCACCCCCAGTGTGACCGCCGACTTACAGAAACTGGGATTCTCACTGCCAAAGAGTGAGCAGGAGCCAATTTGCACCTCTGTCTTCTTGCTTTGTTCCACAGACTATGACTGTCACGTTGTGTGGCGTTTATAGATTTGAGGATCGGCTCCTTGGATGTAGCCCTCCTAGTCAGAAATCTTTTATTTTTATCCAAGGCCATCAAATATGGCCATTGGGTATTGCGAAAGCTTTGCGTCCGTCCATCCGTGCTCAGCAAAAGTCCAGTCCTATTACTACCAGGGTCTTCAAATTCACAAGGAACATTCTTGGGACACAGACCTTGGACAAGTTCAATGATGGCTAACCTTGACCTATTTTAAGAGGTTAAAATGTCACATTCTCTTTCAGTTATTTCCGGTTTTTGTTTTGAGTAACGGGGTGACAGCCAATCACAGTAGAGCTGCACTGTGACATCAGTGGCTGGTGTACCCAAAACTGCTTCGCTTTGTATGTTTCTATACACGTTTTGCATATATTATGTAAAAGCTAATGAGAAATAAGCACTTCTAAAACTGAAAACGCTGTTTTTGTAACCTAATAACACCTCTGAAGTTACAAGACATTTTGCGGACATAAGCGTGGTGATGTCACAGGCTGGTCTAGCTACCTGCAAAACTTTTTGTTTGTGTGTAAATATAACCTCTGTCATATATTATGTAAAAGCCATTGAGAAATAAACACTGTTAAAACTGAAAATGCTGTTTTTGTAACCTGATAACAGCTCTGGAGTTATTTACAAGACATTTCGCGGATGTCAGTGTGCACGCCAACTTCCACAAACTCAAAGCTAACTTGTACACGAGCTCTTGTCAAAAGCTCTGTAATATGGATCAGATGCAGACCAACTTTGTCAGTTGATAGATACCATCCTACATAACACTCTCAAATATGAAAGAAATTTGATTGTTTTTGATAGAGTTAGGAATTTCTGAAAATCCGTTCAATGTTAAAGGATAGAGATTTTTCCAGTTTTCCAAGATTTTTACTGACTTTAACCTTTGACCTATAATGTTGAAAATTGAATTAGTTCTTGCTTATCAGGTTATGAATCCTCTGTGAAATGTTCATAATGATATATGAAAAATTGTGGGCTACAGGCTGTTCACAATCACACAAACAAGGGTAAAAACATAACAAGGTATCTTTGTAATAAGGTAATAAGGAATCTTTGGTATCTGCTGAATCCAATCAGATACCATTAACCCAGTTATGAAACATATATTCTGTTCATAAACATGTTTGACTGGGTGTACTTTGTTAATGTAGCCATCTAACAAAACGTCCACTCAAACTGTGAAACAGTTCATTCAATTTATTCAATTCAAAGAAACATTCTACTTCTCTAAAGGAAGATTTATTGCCCACATGGCAGAGATGTGCGACAGCAGACTTGGATTGGATTTATTTTATTTTATTCTTGATATCCAATCCAGTAATTACGGTTAATACCACACCAATAGCGATTTAAAACACTGACTGGTGCACCCCTATTCTAAATTATAGAACAAAAATAAATCATTGACTTTATTTCAATACTTTTGAAGGAGGACTGTAAATGTTATTTTACTGGCAGGGGGACTATTTCCAAAATCCTAAAATGAAAAGAGGTAAAGTTACAAACACACTTTTCTACATTTTCTGGGTGCCTTTGGATTGGCATGCTATTGAAATGTACTTGCCGATACTTGAAATCTACTTAGTAGATTAGTAGTAGAAGTATATATCATATTGTCATTTCTTTGGACTTATTTTTCCTCCTTTTCCATCTTTTTTTTCATTTTTAGTGTTTGCTGTTGTTGGCGGTGTTACTTCTGATTTTGTTTTCAGTGGAAAATGCAGAGATAAAATAGTGCTCTGTATGTGATAACGGGGCGGATTTGACAAGACTTTGAGTCGGCCGCACTGTTGAGAATAGAAGAAAACCAATGTTCCAACACAATTTCATTATTTGTTTTTTGTTTTTTTTAACTGAAATCTGTGTTGGAGAAAAAGTTCACACTTTCACCCCCAACATGATATCGGTGCAGCTGAATCAATCTTGTCAGATTTTAACGGCAGCACTGAACGCATCACCAAAGCTGCACTTGAAAACGCATCACTTTATAATAAAGAAGAAAAAAACCTAACACTTAAAATGTTTGCACAGATAGATTCCTCTACCAAGATTGTTTCAAGCATTAGCAAGTTTATTTTAAAGGTATTCCAGAATGACCTGATGCCAGTGGCAATGAAAAGGTCACTTTTAACGTAAGAGGTATGATAATTCAATATATTTGACTGAAATAGCAAAACGAGAGTAAAAGCAGTCAGTACAACTACTTGGCGATTCACTGCTCCCACACAGCAGAACTAAAATGCCTGAGCCATTGAACACGCTGAAGATGAAGTGAGTGTTTAACTCGATTACATTCCCTTTGCAAGAAATGGTCACAGATTCTCTGAAGTCACTGCCAGCTGTCTGCACGACTGATTTCTGCTGGTTTTTAACAGCAGGTCATCAGCATGACGGCATACATACAATGCAACTGACAGCCTCTCTTCATTGGCTTCCTGTTAATTCTAGAATAGAATTTAAAATTCTTCTTCTTACTTATAAGGTTTTGAATAATCAGGTCCCATCTTATCTTAGGGACCTCATAGTACCATATCACCCCAATAGAGCGCTTCGCTCTCAGACTGCAGGCTTACTTGTAGTTCCTAGGGTTTGTAAGAGTAGAATGGGAGGCAGAGCCTTCAGCTTTCAGGCTCCTCTCCTGTGGAACCAGCTCCCAATTCAGATCAGGGAGACAGACACCCTCTCTACTTTTAAGATTAGACTTAAAACTTTCCTTTTTGCTAAAGCTTATAGTTAGAGCTGGATCAGGTGACCCTGAACCATCCCTTAGTTATGCTGCTATAGACTTAGACTGCTGGGGGGTTCCCATGATGCAGTGAGTGTTTCTTTCTCTTTTTGCTCTGTATGCACCACTCTGCATTTAATCATTAGTGATTGATCTCTGCTCCCCTCCACAGCATGTCTTTTTCCTGGTTCTCTCCCTCAGCCCCAACCAGTCCCAGCAGAGGACTGCCCCTCCCTGAGCCTGGTACTGCTGGAGGTTTCTTCCTGTTAAAAGGGAGTTTTTCCTTCCCACTGTCGCCAAGTGCTTGCTCACAGGGGGTCGTTTTGACCGTTGGGGTTTTTACGTAATTATTGTATGGCCTTGCCTTACAATATAAAGCGCCTTGGGGCAACTGTTTGTTGTGATTTGGCGCTATATAAATAAAATTGATTGATTGAATTGACAGCAAATTAAAAGATGTTGGATGTTTAAAATGGGATGAAGCTCTGAGGGGGAAGGGACGCGAACCTTCCTGGAGCGTCTCCAGAATGTCAGCAATAAGGAAGGCAAGAAGAAGTGGCAGACACCTGGCATGTTTCCCTGAAGCTTTTTGGCTGGTGCTGGCAGCTGTCCTTTCTAGCAGCGGGTGCTTTCAGCAAACAGCAGGATGTGTCAGCAAGCCAATAGAGTCCAGGGTGCACGTCCCTCACCATCCCGGCGCTGCGGTCACGCAAAATGTGCAGTCAAGCGGCGACACACTTACTATTCTGGAGTCTCGCCACAGGTGGTTTGCTGATGAATGAGAAAGGTGCACGCTCATTGCATTCCATTTTAATCAGGAAGAAAGCATCTGCTGCAGTTAGAGGTCTAAAGACTAAACCAATACCAGACCGTGATATGCCTACGTAAAATACACCAATACGGATTTGAAGCAAAAGCTGGGGAAACTATAATCAAAAACACAATTGGCTTCTAGTGATAAAAATCACATCTGTAAAAAAAAAAAAAAAAAAAAATCCCACTTTAGATCAAAGTGTGTGATCCACATTTGCCGCACACCTCAGTTCTCAACCTACAAACTCAATCCACAAGCCTCATTTTCTCTTTCATTTATATCCATCATAGTATCAATGAAACAAATTATATACAGTACAATCACCTTTTCCCCTCCTGTAATTTCTATCCTGTCATCCGCAGCACAGACTCAAAGAATGTCCTCATCCATCCTCAAATGAAACTCAGACCAAAAGCAACTCACAACTGAACTCAAGTAACCTCTGGTGACCAATGACTCTTAACTTTCATTACATCACTGTGACCTCAGTGACCCCCACAACGGGTAAATATTTGAGCCTCTCTGATGAAGCTTTACTGGATAAAGAGCAAAATGTCTTCACAGTACTCAGCAATTCCAGGTGACCTGATTGAACTGACTTGGAGACGATCCAGAAATATCCACCAAGTCCAAATGCCTGGATCAGAGCACCATGCCACCTTCAAGGTGACATCCATGCATTTTCAACAAAATAATACAAAACATGCATTTTGCAATTTGCACACATTACAAAGGCACGGCTGAAAAAGAAGAGGGTATGGACACTTGACTGGCTTGCTTGCAGCCTTGACCTGTAACCAATAGAGAATGTGTTGAGAATTTTGAAATGAAAAATGCAACAATAAAGACCCCATATTGTTCCATGTACACACAGAGGCCACTTAGCTTTTAATATATAGACTGAATTAAATATTTTCTGGTTTCTGCTAATTCTTTCTATTCTGCCACTCTATTTTCTGCCATTTTATGGACGAAACAATTAATCGATTAACTGGAAAAATAATCGACAGTTTAATCGACAATGAAAATAAAAATGAGTTGCAGCCCCAGTCAATACTACCACACGCTAATGAATGAAATAATCCCAATACAAAGCTGCATCATATCTGGTTTGTATTGTTACACTGAATTGAAAGCGTATTTTGTATCACTGTTCATCCTGTCTTTGCATGTTTACATGCAGGGGAATGTCGACACACATCCAAAAGTTGATCCATGCATCAGCATTTAAATTATGCAGCTCTGGAAATAGGCTCTGGGTAAGGAGGGGTGAGAAATTAGCGCTCACTAATGACAGAGCAGGAGTGCTATTAAAACTCACTCCCACTCAAGATAGAGAGAAGTAGGAAAGGGCTTTGTGCTCCACTCCTATTGTGCATGACTGTGCGGTGAAGCCTGTAGGAGAGATTCCAGCGCCGTTATCACCGCAGTCATAATTGCCCTCCTGCTTGGTGCAAAAATGAGTTGCGGGGATTATGAAGAAGATGAAATCAAAGGGCAAGACTGCAGTTAGCGGAGAGGAGAAGTGGGATTTTATGTGTGTTTGTTGCCTGAAGGTGACTCATAGCCCTATCGTTGCACATATTATAGCAGGGGTGGGCAGCGAGGGCCAAGACACTGCAGGTTTTCCTTGCAACCAATCACCTCAGCAGGTGGATTGCTGATGAGCTTCTCCCCTGAACATAAACACCTGATCGTCAATGAAATCACCTGCTGAAACAAGTGATCATTAATGAAATTACCTGCTGAGGTGATTGGTTGTAAGGAAAATCTGCAGTGTCTCGGCCCTTCATGGCACATGATTGCCCACCCCTGTATTATAGCATTTAGTGAATGATTCATTCATCTTCTATACCCGCTTATTCCAATTACGTGTTGCCGGGGATCTGCAGCCTATCCCAAGCGGCCATTGGGAAAGAGGCAGGGAACAACCTGCACAGGAAGAAAGTCACCTATACTGTACATGTGAGTGTAACAGAGAAAGTCACAGATATGAGATATGAAATCTACCAAGGGAGAGTCACTGTACAATTGATTAAACTGAAGTGCAGCTAAAAGTCCATCCATCCATCCATTTTCTTCCGCTTTATCCGGAGTTGGGTCACAGGGGCAGCAGCTCAAGCAAAGCCGCCCAGACCTCCCGATCCACACACACCTCCTCCAGCTCCTCTGGGGGAACCCCAAGGCGTTCCCAAGCCAGCCAAGAGATGTAATCCCTCCAGCGTGTCCTGGGTCTTCCCCGGGGCCTCCTCCCAGTGGGACGTGCCCGGAACACCTCTCCAGCGAGGCGTCCAGGGGGCATCCAGAAAAGATGCCCGAGCCACCTCAACTGACTCCTTTCGACGTGGAGGAGCAGCGGCTCGACTCCGAGCTCCTCCCAAGTGACCGAGCTCCTCACCCTATCTCTAAGGGAGCGCCCAGCCACCCTGCGGAGGAAACTCATCTCGGCCGCTTGTACTCGCAATCTCGTTCTTTCGGTCATGAGCCAAATCTCATGACCATAGGTGAGGATCGGAACGTAGATCGATCGGTAAATCGAGAGCTTTGCCCCCCTACTCAGCTCTCTCTTCACCACGACGGTCCGATACAGCGACCGCATCACTGCAGATGCTGCACCGATCCGTCTATCGATCTCACGCTCCATCCGTCTCTCACGCTCCATCCGTCCCTCACTCGTGAACAAGACCCCGAGATACTTAAACTCCTCCACTTGAGGCAAGGACACTCCACCGGCCTGAAGAGGGCAAAGCACATTTTTCCGGTCAAGAACCATGGCCTCGGATTTGGAGGTGCTGATTTTCATCCCGGACGCTTCACACTCGGCTGCAAACCGCCCCAGTGCACTCTGAAGGTCCTGATTTGACGAAGCCAACAGAACCACATCGTCCGCAAACAACAGAGACGAGATTCTGTGGTTCCCAAACCAGACCCCCTCCACACCCTGGCTGCGCCTAGAAATGTCCATAAAAATAATGAACAGAACCGGTGACAAAGGGCAGCCCTGGCGGAGGCCAACGTGCACTGGAAAAAGGTTTGACTTACTACCGGCAATGCAAACCAAGCTCCTGCTGCGGTCGTACAGGGACCGGATAGCCGTTAGCAAAGGACCCCGGACCCCGTACTCCCGGAGCACTCCCCACAGGGTGCGCCGAGGAACACGGTCGAATGCCTTCTCCAGATCCACAAAACACATGTGGACTGGTTGGGCAAACTCCCATGAACCCTCGAACACCCGATGGAGCGTGTAGAGCTGGTCCAGTGTGCCGCGACCAGGACGAAAACCACACTGCTCCTCCTGAATCCGAGGTTCGACCATCGGTCGAATTCTCCTCTCCAGTACTCTGGAATAGACCTTACCGGGGAGGCTGAGGAGTGTGATCCCCCTATAGTTGGAACACACCCTCCGGTCCCCCTCTTAAACAGAGGGACCACCACCCCGGTCTGCCAATCCAGAGGCACTGTCCCCGATCGCCACGCGATGTTGCAGAGGCGTGTCAACCAAGACAGCCCCACAACATCCAGAGACTTAGGGTACTCAGGACGGATTTCATCCACTCCAGGAGCCTTGCAGCTAAAAGTATAATTAATTAATTATTATAAAACTGATTATTTAGTTGCATCATATTAAAAAGTGCACTCGTTTATGAAATTCAATAGTTTGTAGTGTATATTATAGGGCTGTCAGGCAATTTAAAAAAATTATTAATTACTAGGTATGTAATTAATTAATCTAAATCACATACATTTTTTTGATGTTGAAAGCAATTAGTCACAGCTACACGACTCCCATTTATTAAAGAAGCAGATACAAATTTGAGGTTATATTATAAAATTGCAAGTGAATGGACATAATAGTGTATAAATTTGCTTGGTTTGATACTTATGAGTATTCTTGAGTGGTTTGGCAGTTTTTCTCACCATATACCCAAATCCAGATGATTGCCCTCAACAAAATATTTATTAAACCAAATTTAAACAGATGTATGACCCCCCCCTCTAGCCGTCAATAGTACAAAACATAGCTTCTCCTTCCATAAAAGCGAGAAGTATACCATGCATGCGAAAACTTACTCAACGTTGGTGAGAACATAGTACCAACTGTTAAGTAAGCGAGTAGTATGGACACAATTTGAATGCACTACGCCGCCACCATCTTATCCGTCATTTTCCCCAGATGTTTACAGAGGGACATACTCACGTATATCACGAAATTAAAACAAAATCAAATTTTGCCCGAGTTGTCATGCAGGATAAGACGATAAAGAGGCCGGACACCTAATCTATATTGCATTCACTGTTTCTATAGTGGTTTGAGCTTGTTTTCACCACACCTTTGTCTATATTCATGGGTTTCCTGGGAGGCAGCAAATAATGTAGTTTTTCAGTTGACAAAATAACTTTCCCCATGAGTGCTGCCTTCATAGTAGAGAAGTTTGAATTTTTGACTGGACTGAGTTGCTTGACACGAGGACGTTTCGCTTCTAATCGCAAAATTCTTGCTCTGGTAGTCTGACTTCTGTCTTGACTCTTGTAGAGAAGAAATTCATATATAATAAATTCAAACCATCTCAGAGGAGATGTGTAAAACCTGACTGACACACTTCAGACTGACACCAAGAAAACAAAAACAAAAAAAATGACACCTGGATACAGCACACATGAAAAATAGGTATGTTTTACATCAGGAACATTCTTCAGAAAATGTCAATGCCATGAGAATTAGAACTAAAACAATATGGAACATGAAATTAGGTCAGTTAAAGATCCCTGTGCTGATATGATGTGTTCACTGGAACTTAGGAAGAAGGCCAGATAGTGAAGGACAGGTAATAACTGTATAACTACTAAAATAATAACCACTTTGATTCACTTTTGCAGCGTAATAGGTCAAGCATGGTTGAGCAAGAAGAAGTAAGCACTATACCCGCCTTAAAACCAACAGATTTCTGAAAACCCCATAAATTAATGCCATGATGTGCACAGGTGAGTACATGGTGACTCACCAAGGTTTTGCTAGGCTCCTGCTGGGACTCAGACGAGGACTCCATGGTCTTGTTAAGCAAGAATCAGACCTGTCAGGGCTGGTCTGAAGGCTGCATAACTGTCAGAGTGGAGACAAAATGCATCAACAATGCAATACAATATAACTGTACTGATACACTCTACAAAAGTACAGCACGTGTGTACATCTCAATGCATATTTTTATTCTAGAAAGATGTTGTGTTTCTTCCAGTCATCATTTTGGAGGCTCTCATACAGGGATGGTGACACATGTGCCACGATGTCCACAACCACCTCAACACCTGAACCAACTCCCTTCAAATTCAAATCAAGTCAAGACAATAGGTTCATCCCCACAGCCAGATGAAAGGTGGGTGTGTCCTTGACCTTCTCCAGCTGCTGGGGATCTCAACACTGAGGCACCTGCGTGTTGGATTATGCCCGGTGAAAAGCACCACATGGCCAAAATGCCGTAGCTGAAGTTCCTCATTCCAGTCTCCCTATAGGTCACTGGTTAGCATCTAAGTTGAGCAACCATACAGTAAGACAGGAAGCACCAGGAGCCTAAAGACTTCCACCTTTGTTCTCCTGCAAAGACACTGGCTTTGCCAAACACTGCTGTCTACTGATTGACATGACTAGAAGGCAAAACCTTAAGACTGTAGGCCGTCCACGGTACATAATTGACTATCGGTTACAAAGAGAGTGTTCGACATTCAGCACACAACGCCTTGACCCACAGGAGTTGTTTTGATAGCTGTTATTTCTGTTAAATTGTGGCATTTTTCTACGTGCACTTTCACCCAATGTGGGATGAGGACTTTGACACATTAGACGGCCGCACAGCGTTCGGCCTACTGATCTATCGCATTAAAGCAGACTGCGCTTGCAGAACAGAAGCAGGACTGAGGATTTTTCTCATATCTGCCATTTGGTTTTAATGCTGCAGAAATCCTCTAACCGCCCACACTGCTTTTCTTCCACCCAAACAAAGGTGCTGTAGCTTCAGGGCTTTAAACTGTGAGCAGGAGAGGATGGAAGATCTGCCAGTCTGTCTGTTCTGATCCCCAGAGAGTCCTGAAGAAAAAGAGTAATGTTTTCAGCTGATCTTTTTCTCCCTGCTTTCAGATTCTTCTTTTTTTATAAATGTCATCCCTCCAATGGAGGATTCAACTGATTGCTACTTATGCGCGCCAGTGGACCAGTAACCAAATGCCTGCGAGGGCATATCTGACACCCCACCAGATGTGTCAAACTACCAGTAAGGGCTGCTACATGGCAGGATCACCATAAAACCAGTAGGGGGCACTAAATGTTCACACCAAAATAATTTAGGTGTGAAACTAGAATGTTTTGCCATATAATAGTTGTGACCCCAAAATTAAAATGGCTTTATTATGATGCACATCTTGGGTGGGTGGGTAGTGGGTACTTGTTAGTGTGCCTTAATTGAGAGAGTGGCGTCAACTCAGAACATGGCGCCATATTGGTTCCAACTGTGCTGAACCTTTAATGTTTTCAATATTTTTTAAAATCATTTAACCACATACAGCAACACATCCAGGTACAGGTGCTATCAAAATAAATATAAAAATAGTTAAGCTGTCAAATTTACAATTTATGATGATTTATTTAATTAATTTAAAGCCTGATTTATGCTTCTGCAGCTCTGTGTCATGCAATGACGTGTGACAGTTTTAAAGTTCTCCGTCGCTGGTTTATGCTTTATTCTGGACTAATTTGACCCTCAACAAGCTTTTCCTTCTACAATCATCACCTCCTATTCAAAGCTAAGCTGTACAATTTCCTCTTTTACCAACTTTGTGCTGTAAATGTGCAAACTTTTCTGATCCATTTGTAATCGGCGGCGCACTGCAAATACTGTTATAATATGATGGCAGACGAAGCAGTAAAAGCAGAAAAGTATCAAATCACAGCTGTTTGTGTCTGATTTAACAGGTGCACGTCAGGCTGTGGGTCCGAGTCTGAACACGGTGTGAAAAAAAAAAAACGGTCAGGCTTTAACCCTCTGGGGTCCGAGGGCATTTTTTGGACAGTTCACTCGCCTGGCATAAATGTTTTATTATTGCTGTTAACAGCTCTCCCTGCATCCCACAATCAAGTTTTATGTCTCTTTTATCAGGACAACCTGTGCTTTCAGAATATATATGTTTTTGTTGTGTTTTATAAGTGTAATAAAGGTTTACAATCAAAAATAGGCAAGGAAAAAATAAAGCGAAAAATAATTTTCCACACACATTTATTCAAAACACACAGCAAACTATAATAAACAACTGTTTTGACACTTTATGAAGGTAATTTGAGGTCTTGTGTGAAAGTCTGTACAACAAAAAGGTTCAAACAATAAACAAAAATGCACATTTTGAACAATATATACAAATGGTCTGTGCGTTTTGTTGTCCATTGATATGATAAACAGTGCTTTACGCAGAGAAAGCAACAGAGTTATCCAGTAATATTCACATGCAAACTAGTGGAGCAGGTCAGACCTGGCAGGCCCAAATGTATCATGAGGGTCTGCTGGGAACGACTGGCGGAACCCTCTGTCGGGGAGGTCTTCAACTCCCACCTCCGGGAGAACTTCTCCCAGATCCCGGGGGAGGTTGGAGACATGGAGTCCGAGTGGACCATGTTCTCCACCTCCATTGCTGATGCGGCTGCTCGTAGCTGTGGTCGCAAGGTCTCTGGTGCCTGTCGCGGCGGCAATCCCCGAACCCGGTGGTGGACACCGGAAGTAAGGGATGCCGTCAAGCTGAAGAAGGAGTCCTACTTATCTTTGTTGCTAGGTGGGACCCCAGAGACAGCTGACAGGTACCGGCAGGGCAAGCATGCCGCAGCCCGTGCAGTCGCAGAGGCAAAAACTCGGGTCTGGGAGGAGGACTATCGGTCGGCCTTTGCCAAGAGATTCTGGCAAACCGTCCGACGCCTCAGGAGGCGGAAGCAGCTCTCCACCGGCACTGTTTACGGTGCGGGTGGGGAGCTGTTGACTCTGACTGGGGATGTTGTTGGGCGGTGGAAGGCGTATTTCGAGGATCTCCTCAATCCCATCGTCACGTCTTCCAAAGAGGAGGCAGAGACTGGGGACCCAGAGGCGGACTCATCCATTACCCAGGCAGAAGTCACCGAGGTGGTTGGAAAGCTCCTCGGTGGCAAGGCTCCTGGGGTGGATGAAATCCGTCCTGAGTACCTTAAGTCTCTGGATGCTGTGGGACTGTCTTGGCTGACACGCCTCTGCAACATTGAGTGGCGATCGGGGACAGTGCCTCTGGATTGGCAGACCGGGGTGGTGGTCCCTCTGTTTAAGAAGGGGGACCGGAGGGTGTGTTCCAACTATAGGGGGATCACACTCCTCAGCCTCCCCGGTAAGGTCTATTCCAGAGTATTGGAGAGGAGAATTCGACCGATGGTCGAACCTCGGATTCAGGAGGAGCAGTGTGGTTTTCGTCCTGGTCGCAGCACACTGGACCAGCTCTACACGCTCCGTCGGGTGCTCGAGGGTTCATGGGAGTTCGCCCAACCAGTCCACGTGTTTTGTGGATCTGGAGAAGGCATTCGACCGTGTTCCTCGGGGCACCCTGTGGGGAGTGCTCTGGGAGTACGGGGTCCGGGGTCCTTTGCTAAGGGCTATCCGGTCCATGTACGACTGCAGCAGGAGCTTGGTTCGCATTGCTGGTAGTAAGTCAAACCTGTTTCCAGTGCACGTTGGCCTCCGCCAGGGCTGCCCTTTGTCACCCTGTTCTGTTCATTATTTTTATGGACAGAATTTCTAGGCGCAGCCAGGGTGTAGAGGGGGTCTGGTTTGGGAACCACAGAATCTCGTCTCTGCTGTTTGCGGCGGACGATGTGGTTCTGTTGGCTTCGTCAAATCAGGACCTTCAGAGTGCACTGGGGCGTTTTGCAGCCGAGTGTGAGGCGTCCGGGATGAAAATCATCACCTCCGAATCCGAGGCCATGGTTCTCGACCGGAAAAAGGTGCTTTGCCCTCTTCAGGTCGGTGGAGTGTCTTTGCCTCAAGTGGAGGAGTTTAAGTATCTCGGGGTCTTATTCACGAGTGAGGGACGGATGGAGCGTGAGATCGATAGACGGATCGGTGCAGCGTCTGCAGTGATGCGGTCGCTGTATCGGACCGTCGTGGTGAAGAGAGAGCTGAGTAGGGCTTTGCTTGAGCTGCTGCCCCCGCGACCCGACTCCGGATAAAGCGGAAGAAAATGGATGGATGGATGGATATAGCTGCTGACACATACATAAAAAAATGGCAAAAATTCCTGGCATTTCATTATCAAACCCTTACAACAAAGAAATGTAATTGAGGTTTGATATTTTACAGTTTAACTGTGAACTTTATTAAACATAACTACAAATACAACCAACCACCAACCAGTGATGCCGGTAACGCGTTACTTAGTAACGCGTTACTCTAATCTGACCACTTTTTTTAGTAACGAGTAATCTAACGCGTTAATCTTTCCAAATCAGTATTCAGATTAAAGTTACTTCTCCATGTCACTGTGCGTTACTATTATTTTTCATTGTGGGTCAACAGCAGCATTAAACTTGGTCTGTGGGCAGGAGGTCGGGGTTCGACTGAACGTCCCACTTGAAGCGAGCTGTGAGCTTTTCATCCACGGTTTTTTGCAGCTGCTCGACTCGTCCTCACCTCTTAAAGCGCGGTGATCAGCACACCTGCACTGAGCTTTACAAAGACATTTTTATACTTTTTCCCCTCCTTTATTTAGAATTCTGAGCTGAGCCGCTCTGTATCGTCTCGTTAAAAACAGCTGATCCTCCGCGACGCGTCAACAACTAACACTATTTTCCACTCAAATGCACCTAAACTCTTTCTGAGGACCACATGATGTGAAAACGCAATAAAACTTTCTTACCTGTAAATCTGGTCCTGTTTTCTGCATAAATAAATGTTATCCATTCTTTGTGCTCAAACGCCAAAGCAGGGGCGAATCCAGATGGAATGGGGGCGTAGGGCAAGGATGTGCCCCGCTCCCCCACAACACCCCTAGATTAAAGGTCCAGTTTTGAAGCCGTTTTTTACTACAACTACTAATATTGCTTAAAATAATAATAATTTCGACAAGTAAAATGTTTAGAGAGAATTTAAATGTTAGAAAAATGTTAGAATTTAATAGTTACATTTATAAACAATGTAGGTTTGAAATTGCAAGTTTTACTGTTACAGTTTTGTCAACAGTTAAATATGAGGTCAAGAAAGAGGTCTTTATTTTACTTTTTATAAAACAAGTATTTATTTTCATTGAAGTCAAGAAAGGGTGACTATAAAGTGAGTTTTGGCAAAACAGGTATCATTGTCATGTTGACGTGGGTTGTTGTCAGCAGCTGGGGAAAGTAACTAAAAAAGTAACTAGTAAACTAACTTAGTTACTTTTACAATTGAGTAATCAGTAAAGTAACTAAGTTACTTTTTCAAGGAGTAATCAGTAATCAGTAATTGGATTACTTTTGCAAAGTAACTGTGGCAACACTGCCACCAACCAACGCATGTCAGGCTGTGTTCACTCAGATTGACAACCGCCTTGGAACATCGTTCAGCATTTCCATAAAATAGACGTTCTGGCCATTTTGGCCCCAACTAACTGGTGGTAAAGTGACCACTTGTCTGTTGTTGCTGTCAAATGTCCACTCTGACTGAAAATGAAAGGCACCTGGTCGCTTTGCCTCTGTCTGTTGTAGCTAATGTGGCCAAGGAGTGATGTGGATACAAGCCATGCTTGACAGCATTGTCAACAAAGCTGTCAGAGCACCTTCTGCTGGAGAAACTACTTAATGGCACCATTTCCAACAGGTAAAGTGTTTTTCTGCATTGTTTAATAGGTAAAATAAAAGTATCATACGGGCTAAAATAATGTAAATATTTTAGCCATCGGTCAAAATTATCAGCCATATTGGTCTCATCCTCGTTTCTCATTGTGCTTTCCCTGCCCATTACCCCAGTGCAATCAAGACACGACAGATAGCCCTTCCATTGAATCTGGATCAGTTTGAGGTTTCCTCCAGTAAAAACTTTGTGACTGTCACCTTGTGCTTGCTGTTGTGGAAATGTTAGATTGCTGTAAATTACACAATACAGAAAATGGTCTCAACTTGCTATATACGTAAACTGCCTTGAGGTTATCATTTTTGTGTTTTGCTGCAATACAAATGTGACTGAATGTATTTTTTAAAGATGGGAAACAATTTTTAAATTTAACTGAGGCTCCCCTGGCCACAAGTTTCCATTCTCATTATTTTGAGAAACAAAAATTGCTCATCATCTTCACCTTCATCCATGAAATGAAGATAACACATTTGGAGATAAAGTGTAGCTGTGTCAACATCCAGTGGCCGCCTACCCATCTGTCCACAATTCCCGTTTGGTCCAGTGAACTCAGTCCTTGAAGATAAAACCTGCTGTGTATTTGCTCTTTTGTTCCATTGTACAATAAAGCCCAGATATAGCTGTTGGGACCATCTGTTTATTTACTCTGTATTTTGTGGAGAATATTTTGCAAGGAGCAGCTGCCTGCAGATACAAAGGCACTCTAAAAAAAGCTTTCAATATGATAAAATGCATCCATTTAGGCTGACTGCTCTTTGGTGAGGATATTGCAACAGCAATAGAACTCTGTGGCCAAAGCTGAGACTACACCTGTTCAGCCTACAAAAAGTGGTGGTTTAGAAGCAGAGAAGCTAGTTAAGGTCAATATTTTTCCTGTTCCAATACATTTAGCATATGACTATGCATTTTCTAAGTGAATAAAGGTTGAGATACATAAATTAGGTTGAATACTTTGAATCAGGTGTGGGCCTGTTTACCTTCATGTGCTGCACTGAGAGCAGTAACTGCATTACAACACAGCACGATACCATCAAAATTACTCTCTGAAACAGTGTAACAGATGCATTCTGGGTACATAAACAGACTGTTTCAACCTTCAAATTTATGAAATCAATGCACAAGCAAGGAGTTGGAATACAGCTAACAGACCAGACAGCATGCGCTGCACAATGGACAAACACTGACATTTTGCAGATTTTTAAAATGATTTCTTATGTTGGGTGTGATTGGACAATTTTCTGAAATGCAAGTAATAAAAAAATACTTTTTTTTTTTTTTTTTTTTTTTTTTTTTTTTTAATGGGGGAGTAGAGGCTTGAATGGTCCTTTGAAAAACTCAAGAAAACTGGGCAAATTGTGCAAAAGCACCAACAAAACACTCTGATCTGATCTGTATAAGTGTGACAATCATACATATTTTACCATTAACATTTTGCTCCGATTATACTTCCGTTACCGTAGAACTGCTCTGAAGAGTGCAGAGGGTACACATCAGCCCTTTCATTTCAGCCTATTTTGACAAATCTGGTTAGATTTTAGGATGCAAAAAAGATGTGTGAGAATTTTCAACAAATGTTAATATTCTTTTCTGCTGAGAAAAAAAACAATATCTAATCTGATTTCACCCTTACACTGCATTCCTTTGTGGTTTCATAGGGGGTGAGTCAGCCTGCACCAGCAGCGGAGGCAGCCACCACGGTGCTGAGGTGGAAAAATAAAAGCAAATTTATGGCTTACAACCTGATTTTTTTTGCAACCATTTCGGAAACAAATATTAAAGGTTCAGGGTTATTCACTTACCCTAAACTGGGGTTATTTATTCCGCAGGTTTTACATCATCTCAACTCTCTTGCATTGACAAGTAAAATGGGATATTCGTTTAAGATGTACATCAAGGAAAAGTGCAGAATTTTTATCCTTTGCAATGAAGGCATTTTCTCATTTCCCTTACAAAATGTGAGAAACTGGTGATTGCAATATATACATATACATATATATATATATATATATATATATGAAAGGTTTTAAACTTTTCACATTTAATGTACTGCAAAGTAACAGAAGTGATTATAGGTCCCAATAATGGAATCTAACATGTGAATGCAAAATTACTGCCAAAAATACTGTCTGATATTTCTGAGTTTGCATGACAACGTCAGTCTCATTTAAATGTGAGTGCACCGAGACTTTCCTTTAAAGAAAAGTTAGAAATCCAGCTGCCTGAAATCTGCTATGTTGTGCTGCAGTTGGCTCTTATGGTGTTGTTACACTATGAAATTAATTAGCTACATATTTAAATATTTTGTCCGGTGGCAAAATTGCATAATCCATCAGTCTTCCATGGATCTGATGGACAGATGATGTCACATTTCCAATGGCAACACAGAGAGCGGCATTCAACACAATGATTTTCCCAGTTTCAAGACATATACGAGGGCTGTCAATAAAGTTACGGTCCTTTTTATTTTTTTCAAAAACTATATGGATTTCATTCATATGTTTTTACGTCAGACATGCTTGAACCCTCGTGCGCATGCGTGAGTTTTTCCACGCCTGTCGGTGACGTCATTCGCCTGTGAGCACTCCTTGTGGGAGGAGTCGTCCAGCTCCTCGTCGGAATTCCTTTGTCTGAGAAGTTGCTGAGAGACTGGTGCGTTGTTTGATCAAAATTTTTTCTAAACCTGTGAGACACATCGAAGTGGACACGGTTCGAAAAATTAAGCTGGTTTTCAGTGAAAATTTTAACGGCTGATGAGAGATTTTGAGGTGATTCTGTCGCTTTAAGGACTTTTCACGGTGCGAGACGTCGCGCAGCGCTCTCAGGCGGCGTCATCAGCCTGTTCAAGCTGAAAACCTCCACATTTCAGGCTCTATTGATCCAGGACGTCGTGAGAGAACAGAGAAGTTTCAGAAGAAGTCGGTTTCAGCATTTTATCCGGATATTCCATTGTTAAAGGAGATTTTTTTAATGAAAGACGTGCGGACGGGTCCGCGCGTCGGGACGCAGCCGCCGCGACGCTCCGCCACAGGAAAAACACCTCTGTTGAAAGCCTTAAGGACAAGTTGGAACATGTCCTGCCTGTTAAACAATTTCTCATATACTCACTCCACTGAAAGCCATCAAAAGCCGCCTGGATTTTACAAATGGTTATCAACACGGAGGTGTTTTTCCTGTGCCGCCGCACCGCATCGGCTGCGTCCCGACGCGCGGATCCGTCCGCACGTCTTTCATTAAAAAAATCTCCTTTAACAGTGGAATATACGGATAAAATGCTGAAACCGACTTCTTCTGAAACTTCTCTGTTCTCTCACGACGTCCTGGATCAATAGAGCCTGAAATGTGGAGGTTTTCAGCTTGAACAGGCTGATGACGCCGCCTGAGAGCGCTGCACGACGTCTCGCACCGTGAAAAGTCCTTAAAGCGACAGAATCACCTCAAAATCTCTCATCAGCTGTTAAAATTTTCACTGAAAACCAGCTTAATTTTTCGAACCGTGTCCACTTCGATGTGTCTCACAGGTTTAGAAAAAATTTTGATCAAACAACGCGCCAGTCTCTCAGCAACTTCTCAGACAAAGGAATTCCGACGAGGGGCTGGACGACTCCTCCCACAAGGAGTGCTCACAGGCGAATGACGTCACCGACAGGCGTGGAAAAACTCACGCATGCGCACGAGGGTTCAAGCATGTCTGACGTAAAAACATATGAATGAAATCCATATAGTTTTTGAAAAAAATAAAAAGGACCGTTACTTTATTGACAGCCCTCGTACAGTAGTGTTCAGAATAATAGTACTGCTATTGTTGTGAAAGTGTCGTGACACGGACCCACAACAGGGGGCGTTAATGAACGGACAATGGATAAGCCAAAAAGTAACAATTTAATGTTGTGAATCGCACAACAACGTACAGACAATAACAATATGGTGGACTGTCAATCATACACCAGGTGACGTGTGGGCAGGCTCGACGATAGAAGACGCCTGGAGAGAGAAGAGCTGGATCCCCACACAGCTTCCACCACCAACGGAGCTGAAGAACACCGGAGCCGCCAAGCCCTGCGCCCCAGGTGGCCGCTGTCTTCAGCAGTCAGACCCGGTACTGCTGGCAGAGAACAGAGACAGTCCAGATGAGTGTGAGTTCGCACACTCAGTAATCCCACAGTCTGTATTAAGTAAAGGAGGGAAAACCTCCACCTCCAATCACACACACTCGTGCAGCTCCTGGTCAACCACTTATCTGAGTTGGGGTGTGAGGCGAAGCCGTCGCTGTCACACCAAACGCCAATCCTCCAGATAAGGAAAAAACTCCAGGAAAACAGCTGCAAATAGAAGTTCAGGTTAAACACACACAGTGTCAGGCAGCAGAGAAATTACCTGAATGGTAGTTGATTTCTCGGCGAGGAGGTGGAGTTGCAGTCCGGTCTTTGTAGTGGTGGTGATGGGTGACAGCTTGTGTTGATTAATGACAGCTGTCACCTCCAGCAAAGCCGACGCCCTCTCGTGCTTGAAGCCCGCACTTCAAGCAGGGCGCCATCTTGTGGTGGTGGGCCAGCAGTACCTCCTCTTCAGCGGCCCACACAACAGCTATGTGACTAAAAAGATTAATCCAGGTTTTGAGTATATTTCTTATTGTTACATGGGAAACAAGGTACCAGTAGATTCAGTAGATTCTCACAAATCCAACAAGACCAAGCATTCAAGATATGCACACTCTTAATGCTATGAAATTGGGCTATTAGTAAAAAAAAAAAAAAAAAGTAGAAAAGGGGGTGTTCACAATAATAATAGTGTGGCATTCAGTCAGTGAGTTCGTCAACTGTGTGGAACAAACAGGTGTGAATCAGGTGTCCCCTATTTAAGGATGAAGCCAGCACCTGTTGAACATGCTTTTCTCTTTGAAAGCCTGAGGAAAATGGGACGTTCAAGACACTGTTCAGAAGAACAGCGTAGTTTGATTAAAAAGTTGACTGGAGAGGGGAAAACTTATACGCAGGTGAAAAAAATTATAGGCTGTTCATCTACAATGATCTCCAATGCTTTAAAATGGACAAAAAAACAGAGACGCATGGAAGAAAACAGAAAACAACCATCAAAATGGATAGAAGAATAACCAGAATGGCAAAGGCTCACCCACTGATCAGCTCCAGGATGATCAAAGACAGTCTGGAGTTACCTGTAAGTGCTGTGACAGTTAGAAGACTCCTGTGTGAAGCTAATTTATGTGCAAGAACACCCCGCAAAGTCCCTCTGTTAAATAAAAGACAAGTGTGCAGAAGAGGTTACAATTTGCCAAAGAACACATCAACTGGCCTAAAGAGAAATGGAGGAATATTTTGTGGACTGATGAGAGTAAAATTGTTCTTTTTGGGTCCAAGGGCCGCAGACAGTTTGTGAGACGACCCCCAAAATCTGAATTCAAGCCACAGTTCACAGTGAAGACAGTGAAGCATGGTGGTGCAAGCATCATGATATGGGCATGTTTCTCCTACTATGGTGTTGGGCCTATATATCGCATATCGCATATATCATGGATCAGTTTGGATATGTCAAAATACTTGAAGAGGTCATGTTGCCTAATGCTGAAGAGGACATGCCCTTGAAATGGGTGTTTCAACAAGACAATGACCCCAAGCACACTAGTAAACCAGCAAAATCTTGGTTCCAAACCAACAAAATTAATGCCTCACAGATGTGAAGAAATCATGAAAAACTGTGGTTATACAACTAAATACTAGTTTGTGATTCACAGGATTGCTAAAAAAGCAGTTTGAACATAATAGTTTTGACTTTGTAGCATCAACAGCAGATGCTACTATTATTGTGAACACCGTCTTTTCTACTTTTTTTCTTACTAATAGCCCAATTTCATAGCCTTAAGAGTGTGCATATCATGAATGCTTGGTCTTGCTGGATTTGTGAGAATCTACTGAATCTACTGGTACCTTGTTTCTCATGTAACAATAAGAAATATACTCAAAACCTGGATTAATCTTTTTATTAACATAGCACTACTATTATTCTGAACACTACTATGAACACTATTATGCATACTACTGTATGCATGCTGGGGGAGCCGGAATTGAGCGAGAGTCACTGAGGTCTGATTGCAAATGTGGATAGAATACAGCTTGGTACAGGATCGTGACATCATACTTCCTCACTGTTACTGTGCTGACAGTGTCTTCTCACTATGCGGACGTTCAGTGCAGCTGCAGCAGTGAGGACATCAAAGAGCTCTGCTACGCCATCAAAAAACAAAAAAGAAAAAGGACACAGCTGTGCTGTCTTTTTATTCAGTCTTAAGGAACAGCTGCGATGCATGTTGCTGCGTCGGGAAGTATCTCCCTGCTTGCGCAGAATTCCCACTCCATGCTAGAGCTTTGCCCAATCAGAAGCATTGGACAGTCCCAGGATATAAATGCATCAGTCTTGCAAAAGTAAAAAACAAGTAGAGGACAAAACGATAAATGTGCAGCCACCGGGAAAGCTGATGTCTGCACAAAGCTTTGAACATGCACAAAACCTTCAGACGGACTCAGCGGGCATCAGCTGAGGAGGAATGCAATTACTGAATGGGAAAAGGACTTTTGTGGGATAAAAATGGATATCCAATATCCGTATCAGTTCCTCAATGCATCATGGCGTGAATTTTACCAACACACCCCATTACAGTCTCACCACAGCTCCGCTGCATTTTTTTTTTAAATGATCTCTTACTTGCATGCCATTGTGGGGGCGATGTTCTCTCTCACAAACGGTGTAGACTAATACAACCACTGTAAAAAAAAAAAAAAAAAAAAAATTTAAAGAAATAAGTATCTAACACATGGACTAGCATTTTAAAATACTGAAAATTTCAGTTAAAACTTCTATTCCTGGACACTGGTTGGACTGGAGATGAAGAAAGAAAACTATTTGTTTTTTTAGCTATACAAAAAACAAAAAAAAATTTGGTTGTTTCAATCTTATCGATGTAGCTGAAGCGGACTGGAGCACAGTATCGCTTCAAGATGGTAACATGATTGTTATGATGATGATGTCTGTTCTCAAAAGCAGAGGCGGTACTCTGTGACAGCCAGAGGCAGATATACAGAAAGAGACCATCACTGCTGTCACTGCCAAGTGTTTTGGGAGACAATTACCAGTTATGATGTGAAACATATGACATATAAACAAGTGAAAACAACAAAAGGGTGAAATGCTAACATCACGTTTTGGTCTCAGTCATTCTGATTTCCCTGCCTTCAGTGAGCCATGTCTCAGACAGCTGTCCTTCCTTTCTGTGCTTCTCTGAGGTCTCTGTACCTTCGTCATATACTTTATTTGATGTACCTGCTAACCATTTACAACGACTCCTTGACAAGTCTATCCATTCTCTCCCCAGTTCTCTCCAGTGACAATAACACTTACATTTAGATTGTCCAACTACTTATGGCCTATGAAAATAGAGGGACTGTATAAAAATGGCCATAGTTATTAAATGGTTAATACAATATTTTTGTTAAACACCGCGTGAATTAAAGCTGAACGTTAAGTTGAATATTTTATTTTATTTCCATTCTAGCTAGAGAGGCAATGATTAGTCACTTATGAAATTAATTGGCCAAATATTTTGATCACTGATTAATTGGACTGAGTCTAAACTATCATGTTTCAGCTTCTTTAATGTGAACGTGTAGTTCAGAGGCATACCGGGCTGTACAGAGATGGAAACTATGGATATGAGAGGGTGTGCTGAAGTTATTATGGTCAATGAAATCTTTTGTGTGTCCCAGTTCGGGGCTGTGCCATGGCAGGAATATATAGAATTCTTCCATGTATGTCAGGGACTGTGGAATATTAAGCAACCATGACCAGAGGCACATGGCTGGAAAACCATATTCAACACTCACCAATATAAGAGCAGATTTTTAAAAACTTTTTTTTTTTTTTAAAGAATGCGTCACTTTACTTTCAGAATGTTAATTCTGAAATGGAAAGCAGGGCCACAATTAGCAATTCATCCTGTGTTGGGGAAATAAAAATAAAAAAATAACTGGGCAAACTTGCACATCTTTTAACACTGCATCAGAGTCAAATGTTATCTGGCAGCCATTTGTGAAGCACAGATTAAAATCTCATCCAAGTTGATCTCATTTTCGGGAATGCAGGATGGTCTTATATAACCAATCCATCCTCTCCAGGTCCAAGCCTGTGGGAGTATCCTGGTGCTTTGGTTAGACAGGAAGCAGGGAGAAAATAGATCCTGACATTGCTTAGTGGAAAACACCAGACTGTCTGGTCTCTTCTCCCAGAGGCTTCCAATGAAGCAAAACCAATATAGAAAGTCTTGATGATTCAAGCTGACACAAGTGTCATGAGTTTTCCCAGCACCCCAGAATCAAGTGCTAATGAGTTGCAGTCCTTTAAAGTAATAATAATAAACAGCTTTTAGATTACTTCCACATATTTCCAATTTTTTAACCATTAAAATTAGGTTGTACACTAAAAGGAGCATGTATAAAAATAATTTCTTTTTCCCATTTAAAGAACCACATTCTGTAGGTCCAGCTGACACACTGAGGTGAGGTAAATGTAGCATTTCACTTCTTAGAGCGTACATTCTGCAGAGGATGACTGAATACTCATTGGAATCAATTCCGGAATGGGTTACATTGGGATTACCAAAGGAGCATGTATTAAAATCCGATAGCATTATAGATTTATAGTCTTGTTTTTAATGCTTAGAATCTGAATATTTCCTCTCATCAATCACTGCAAGAATAACTGTGATGTAAGGTACTGTGTTTTCCAGACAAGAAGACACAGGTGTTTTTGTTTTTTAACTAGTTTGGAAAGTCCTGCCATTTATTTTCTGAAGCACCATATTTTCCAGAGTATAAGTTGTGCTTCTTTTTTTTTTTTTTTTTTTACTAGTTTGGGGGTTCCTGCAACTTATACAAAAAAAACATGCATTCATTATTAGTAATAGTAATTATAATAATTATTTCTCTAGATTTTCATGGGAATTAAAGCACAAAACAAAATAAACAACAATAACAAAAGAAAAAAGTCAAAGTAAAAAGCACACTCCAACAATGCACAAAAATCACAAATGAAAGAACTGATAATACAAAAAAGGTGTGACCAATACTCCGACACAACTTATGTACATTTCTTTCTTTTTCAAGCGGTTTTTTTATTTTTTTGGGAGGTGCAACTTATACTCCAAAAAACATGGTATATATATATATATATATATATATATATATATATATATATTTAAAAAAAACAGGAGTGTAACTGTACACAAAAATCATGGTTCTAGAGATCGGCAAAATACAAACAAAAACATGGCATTACAGATTTTTAACCGGTGTTCTTTAGGCTTGCCAGTGTGTGAAAAATAGGGATGGGTACTGATAGGATTTTATCAATATCGATACCATCCTCGGTTCCGCTTATTGATCAGATTCCTTTTCGATTCCCCTATTGATACGTCTTGTATTTTCTGTCTACTAAAAGTAGGCTTTACAGGTTTTCTATGTCGACAACATTTTTTTGCGTCTTAAAGTAAATAAATATGAAATAGGTCACTGGATCCTTGAGCTCTGGACACAAATAAAAATAAACAAAATCTGTAGTTTTTCTCAAACGAATTTCCTTTCAGACATTTTGGCATGAATGTTACTCCATATCTCTGAGCTGAACTCAGCCGGCTGCTGCACGTCAGCGCAAGACATCTCATGTTGGGAGGAAAAAAATGTTTTGCTCGATTGCAGTTTATTGTCTGTGTTATAATGTTTGGAAAGAGGTGTCATTTGATTTTCTGTGTTACAATGTTTGGAAAGAGGTGTCATTTGATTTAAACGGTGATTCGCTTTGAAGTTATTAATTACAACCGGACTCTATCTTTCTGATTTGACTCAGCAGAGAGCCGTGCAGCGTTTGGAGCTGTGTGAACAGAACGGAGGACGATTCTCGTTTCTTTCTCGTTATAAGACAGGAGTCCCAGTTAGTGACTTTAATCCACACAAAAGTGACTCACGATTGACATATTTTAATGGCATCGAGAGGGGTTAGGAAGTGGATTTGTTGCGTCTGAAAAGCAGTGAAGCAAAGTACCAACAAAGCAGTGGGTCGGAGCACTGCTTCATTGCTTCAAGTTTCAAAGCAGAGTCGCGCTGCAGAAGCGGTTGATTGCAGACAGCATAGAGAAATTATCATTTTCCCGATAAATACTCTCAAAAATAACGGCCGCTCTGAAGGACCGATAAGGGAATCATTAAATAAAAAGGCTATTGATGTTGGTGGATCAAATCATTTCTTAACGGTTCTCGAAAAGAAAGGGTTCCCGATTCCCAATCCTAGTAAATAATCTCTCCAGATTGTTACAACATGTCTTTTTTCTTCAAATACATGTTTTAAAAAGAAATGTGACTTATATATGTTTTTTCCTCTTCACGACACATTTTGTTTTAACAGATGCAACTTAAACTCCAGAGGGCAATTTGAACCGGGTATAGTAAGTACCCTATAAATACGAGGTCTGTTAAAAAAAGTATCGGACCTTTTAATTTTTTTCAAAAACCTGATGGATTTGAATCACGTGTGCTTGCATGAGCAATCAATGAACCTTCATGCGCATGCGTGAACTTTTTCACGCCTATCGATTGCATCATTTTCTGGTAAGCAGCCTTTGTGTGGGACATGTGCAGTGCGCTCGGTGTTTTTTCATTCCAAGGAAAAAGATGGAACAACTGGAGCAGCGCCGCATCAAATTTTGCCAGAAACTGGGCGACAGCCAGGTGGAAACCATTCGAAAGATTCAGACGGCTTTCGGTGACGATGCTATGGGCATCACACAGATTAAGGAGCGGTACAACTGGTTTAAAGATGTCCGCACAACGGTGGAGAGCAAGCTGCGCTCCGGTCGGCCATCAACATGCAGAAATGACCAGATCATTTCCAAAGTGAATGCTGTGGTGATGCGGGACCGTCGTGTGACTGTCTGAAAATTGCGGGAGAGGTGGACATCAGCACTTTTTCGGAACATTCCACTGTGACAGAAGATTTGGCGGTGAAAATCATGCCGATGGCTTCGGCACGAAGCTGCCAATGGCGGAGCAAAAGCGCCTTTGTGTTGAAGTCTCACAGGACATGTTGTGACATGCCCACCTCTTCCACAATTTCTCGGATAGTCACACGACTGAAAAGTCACCGAAAGCCGTCTGAATCATGCAAATGGTTTCCTCCTGGCTGTCGCCCAGTTTCTGGCAAAATTTGATGCGGCGCTGCTCCAGTCGTTCCGTCTTTTTCCTTGGAATGAAAAAAAAGCCGAGCGCACAGCACATGTCCATACAAAGGCTGCTTACCAGGAAATTATGCAATCGACAGGCGTGAAAAAGTTCACGCATGCGCACAAAGGTTCAAGGTTTGCTCATGCAAGCACACGTGATTCAAATCCATCAGGTTTTGAAAAAAATAAAAAAGCTACGATACTTTTCTAACAGACCTCGTACATGGAATTTGATCTCTAATCTGGTGAATCCTAACACCTCCACTCATAGCTTTCATTTTTAGATGGTCTTGAGAAATAACGATCTTGTGATGGTAGGGTATCACTGAATCCAAAATGGCATTATGTTTATAAACGCAGCAAACTGGCACCTCGTGCACTAACACCTATTCACCGTATCCACAGCAGCCACATGTGGCTGAAAGCACCGAAGTCAATGGCAACAAGGTGTGCGTGCTTGTGGAGTCAAGGAGACTGTGCTGACCTCAGTGCAGCTTTGTTTCTTTTAAAAATCAGTTTCAGCTGACAGCGACAGCACAGAACTGTTCCTGAGCTACGGTGTGCAGTACAGAGCAGAGCGGCCAAAATGTGTGATGCACAGAGCCCGAGATGAATAACGTATGTGCAATATACCACTTGCATAATAGCAACAAGTGGAAAAAAATGTGAGGATTGGGATGCTGACACATTCTGCCCAAAGATGCATTCCTTCACACGTTACACTCAACAGACCTGCTAAAGATAGCAACAGCAGCACACAGCTGCAGACATTTCCTCTGACCCGACAGCGACCTTTTCAGAATGGAAGAAAAACAGAAGAAGAATTGGGGGGGGGGGGGGCTGGTTTCGCTTCAGAATCACCTCTGCAAATATCCACCTCCTGAACTCATCCAATTCTGACAGCTACACGCTACGCAAATAACCGGACACCAGGAGGTATCATCAAAAAAAAAAAAAAAAAAAATCAGACCCAAAGTGCCAAAACATAATATTCCAACATTGTCTTCCAGCACACATACAGCATAAAAACCACAAGAAATAAGTACATTATTTCACATTTAGGAAATATCATCTGATTATATTTCTCTATACTGATGTGATCATAAGGAAGTAGACGGTTTTACACACAAACATTATGGAAACAACAAGAACGCAGCGTGCACGCCTACTCGGATTGACAGGACTGAACACAGGACCTACCTCATGCAGCCCGTACAGCTGAAAGCATCATTAATTCACACCACAGCCTCTGAGAGGACAGGGACAGACAGACAGAGAGAGAGAGAGAGAGAGAGATGACGTCACCATATTTCCTCCCCTCTTATCTGAAATATAGGCTTGTGCGGCAGGGTTGCCAGTGTCGGAAGCAGAGCACGCTCTCCTTTCAGCAGCTACAGCACCACCCTCTGGTGGTTAGGTTGAACTAGAAATCACAGCATGTTGGAGTTGAAAGCAACCAATGAACTCAAAAGAGTTCACAGGTAAAGTGTTTGCAGTGTGTGTGTTAAAGTGGGGAAAGGCTTCCTCTGTCCCAAATCCTGTGCTGTGACTGTCCTTCTGGAAGCTTCTCTACTCTCCACAAAGGTTGTCTGAAGCTCGGCGACCATCACGTTTAAAGTGTTACACAAATGAATGGTGTTGTGGCAGCAGTTCATACATGTCAAGAGCTTTTATTGTGAAAGGGAAGGGGAAGAGGTGTGTCTCTTTCTCAAGTGTTACTAATCCGTGTTCACACAACAGAGCCTTATAGGGGTGAGCTGTATATGTGGTAGACGGTATAAATTATATAAATTGGGCCTAGTGTAGAGATTTGGACTGGACTGACCAACCGCGATAACACTTGTTGATGCAAGCACAGAGACCACGGAGCAGGAGTTTAAAAAAAAAAAAGGTGCGCAATTCAAGCTCTATACCAGTTTTTAAATTGTTAATAGGCCCACTATAATGTGAATTATGTTTAATAATTTCTATGATGTTTTCTCGTGAATCTTATGGTCATAGTTGGTGCGCATATTTGCAGAAAGCTGCAGAAAACAGTCTCATTTCCTCAATCACCTCCTTCTCTGGGCAGGAGAAGCAGAGAAAAAAAAAAAACACACCTTCCCCTTTGTCATTAGTGCAAAAGGCACAACATAAGCCAATCACCAGCCCACGAGGGGTGGTCTCTGAGGACTTTCTGGACAAAACGCCACCAAAGGCAGACAAAAGTACTAACACTGCCTCCAGGTGGACAGAAGCAGGAATGACAAAGTGTGAGGTCATTCCGATCTCCAAAATTACATGTCCAACACCAGTCAGAGAGGTCTTGTTTTGGACAGGAATTGTTTTTTTGAGTGGCAAAATATAATTTGTGTGGTATGTTATTGCATGTACATCGTTGTACAACAAAACGCCTGAAACATTTCCTGCATTTTAATGTAAATAGTTGTATATAACTTTTTTTTCTACATTAGTTCATGTTTTTGAAATGTCCAATTTATATTTGCATTCTAAGTTGTAAAAAAGGTGTTTGTTTGCACTATTTTTGCACCATAGAGTGTTGAGTTTTAATTGAGTTTTGAGATCTGCACAATAAGTGTTCTCAAAATGACATTACATGTTTTAGTTTTTTTTTATTTTATCAATTTAGCTTTGCTAAGGGACTATGTAACCCATTCAGAAACACTTCCATTATAATTTTTTACACTTACGTTTATATCACGATATATACCGTTACCGTGAAGGGATTCAATTTGAATACAGCAATATGAATTTTAAGTCACCCAGCCCTAGATCCTACAACTCTTCACTTTTTTTTGTCCTGCTATAACTATCAGAATAACTATGACATGAGCTCACTTTCACAGTCGCTTTTCACACCCCTCGTTGGTTCCACACTCACTCTCTCTCTTTTACCCCTCATATTTCCAGAGCAAAAACAACACTTTGCAGTTGGGAATGGTTGTACACACTAATATGCAAGCTAAAAACTACATATTTGTTCCCACATTCATTTCTTTTGTGTAATACATTGTTAGAAATGTCCATAATGAATATAAGTGTCCAAAAGCACATCATCATTATCTACATAAATTTTATCACAATATTTTATCGTGATCTTTTATCACACAGCCCTAATTCAATCACCACTGGGGTGCCCGTTTATTCTGTATATATGCAAACAATTCATCGTAACACAATGAAAAGGCAAAATGGGCAATAATTTCATGTCCATAGGAGCATATTTTTTTACTTTATTCCAAAAGATGCAGCAGGCTCATGTAAGTTATGGTTCACTAGTAAATCATTGCGCTGCCTCTCCAACCTATTTCTTCTTTTGGATCTCTTCTGTGGTGCTGATGAAATGTCCCAGACACAGTAGCTGGCACAGAGTGTGGCTAAGTCAAGAGTACCACACCCTGCACTAAGCCGTGCTCCATTCTGGCAGCTCAGACATGATTGTTTCTAGAGTGGACTCGAAGTGTTGACTTCTGCCAGTCTGGTGACTGGAAATGACAGTTATGCTGCGATGCAAGATTCATGCGCAAGGGTATGGCCCAGGGTCTGACTCACATCGCTATCAGTGGGTGGCGAAGAAGACTCACTTCCCATTAACATCAAACCAAAGTGCAGAGGAGCAGACTTTTTCGAGATGCTTTCCTCTCCTTGTCAAAGTCTTTCATGCCAAAAACACTGAAGGAAGATGGATCAGCAATAACACTGTAAAATGCTTTTTCATCTCCAAGTAACATCCTATCCTCCCCCCTCACTTCCCCAAAGGTACTGCTTTGCATCTAGGTCAAACATGTGCGTAATAATCTACAGCAACTGGGTTGAGCAGCTCTCATATTTCTCGAGCCAAAACCAAGAAATGCCCACTTTACTGATGTATACTATAGATTCAAACAAACAAGCAGGCACGATGAGGAAACTGTGACTACAAGAAGCCACACAACATCTGTGATGTGGAAATGGTTGGAACAGCTAATAAAGGACAAAAGAACTGTGGGCCTGTTTCACTAAGGATGAGGAAAACAACAAAACTGTCATCATTGGAAAAAGTACCATTCAGTCTGAGGAATAAACAAGCAAGCAAAGACAAGAAAGCAAGTCCAATCCAACTGGGGAAGGAGGCACAAACCTCCCCCAACACAAGTGTGTCTGCATTTTTAGTAATTTCCCGGTCCAACATGATCTCATCACCATCATCAACACCTGTCACGCACACGACTATTAGTCATATAAATCGAAACAACCTCATATTTGACAGAAAAATCATTTATTATTGACAAATCAAGAGTTTGGTATATTTGTAAAATAATAAAAGGTCTTATTGCTGAACTATCTGGAAGACCAAGAACAAGTATAGTGAAATCCAAGGAAGACCTTTTATAAGGGAAACAAGTGGAATGTTCTGCAACACCCAAATCAGTGACCTGATTCAAAACCAATTAAGCAACAACAACAACAACAAAAACTAGACTGCCAAGGGCCCTGTGGGTTATCGGCTCTATTAAAGCCCAAGGCAAAATGGCCTTGGGATAATGGGTCCCATTATCTATGACTATAATTTTTTGACGTGAAATATGCCAACGACCCATATTATGCCCTTGACAAATTACAAAAAAGTAATTACAATGGCTGCCATTTCCAAACACACTAATCTATGAATGATTTTTAAACGTGAACAATGTCAATGACCTATATTACGCCCTTGCCAAATTAGAAAAAAGTTTTCACACAGTTTTTGAGATATCGCATAAACCAAACACCAACTATGACGGACGCGTTTTTGGGTTAGCAGCCTATCATCCCGTAACCCAAAGACTGCCAAGAACAAGAATAAAAAAACTGCACTGGAGACCTGGCAGAGGAGTATCACAGAAGAAATCTAGTGTTTGGTAATGGCTGTGCATTACAAACATCAAGCAATCACTGACTGCAAGGACTTGAAATCAAGAATTAGAAAATAAGAAAATTTAATTTATGAAAATTTTAGTTTGACTAATCACACTAGTCTTTTAAAGAGGCAAGGCCACAAATTAAAAGAGGTTGTAATTGACATTTTGTCACTTCAATTTCTGAAGTTTTTCAATTTCTGAACTCATTGAGAAGCTGAATGAAGATGACCTGAATGTCACATTATGTTCATTAGAAGCTTTCACCTCAGATATGCTGTTACACTCAAATGCATTTAAATGAATAACTTCAGTCAATGCCCACTGTAAACAACAGCCAAGGATTGTAATTACTGACATATTTACAATCCCTGACCCTTGGTGAAAGCATGGAAAAACTAGCCAAAGCACTGTTTTATCCCAAGAAAAATAAACTATTCAATAATATTAAACTATTCTCAACTTTCTTCTGTACCCCAAGAGATGCTAAGACCCCAAGCTGATTCGAACTGTCTTAAGTGCAGTGATTTTATCTATATTCATTCAATGTCATGAATGATCATTTTCTTTATCGATTCCTGATCAATTTTCTGTGTGGGAAAACATCTGCCCACACAGGTTTTCAGCATCAATGCACCTGTTTTGCCTGCTGATAGATGTATTGTAGTATTTCTTACCATGACATCACATCTGACATCATGACACCTCAGTTTTTGCAAAACTGAACTGTCCAGAAAAACAAAGTGCCAGCATTGATAAGAAAAATTAATAATAACAACTGAGGCATACGATTCCAATGGACTGAAAAATATGGAAGTGGTTCTCCAATCCCATTCCTAAAAAAAGCACATTTTTTTTGTTAGAATAATTAATGAACACAAAGAGTAAAAAGCTTTGGCATCTCTTTGTGATACTGTTTGAAATGGTGAGATATACGAGTATACAAAAAAAAAAAAAAAACACTGGAGAGGTTTATTTCAAGTCCAAAATTTTAGGTCAGTATCTCTACTCATTCACAAAAACAAAGCACATCAAAATGGTAATAACTGTTGTTCATTTTCTCTTTTTATTGACAAATTTATTTTTGTCCAACTTTTAACTTCCATTTATTCATATCTTTTGTCTGCAGAAAGGTGGAATTTTCAAATCCACAAAACTAATCCAAAAATGTAATCAAATTGACTGCAACTTTAACCACAATGTCACTATAATGTCAGCAGTGGTTCTGGTAAAAACGGGAATTAAACACACACACATTTAACAGCCCTTTCATTACACATGCAGGTAGGTACATATTAAACAAATGTTGAGTTTCTCTGATATGCCAGAGCCAACAGCAGCTGCGTGCTATGGAATAATTGGAGGTAATGAAAAGAAAGCTACACATAGTAATCTAGCCACTAGCCAATCCTTTTTTGTTTTAAATTGATAAGCCTCTGCTAACCCTCTTACAAGCTGTAATAAAAGCTCCATCTGCCCAGTTACACAACGCCAACAAAAGGCAGACCAATATTTAACTTGATTTGTTTGGCACAGGTAGATAAATCCATTTGGACATGAAGTGAGAGAGAACCATCTCCCTTGGAGCCAATCTGGCGTTTGTCACAGGGAAGGCGTCCAATCAGCCAAATAGCCAGCGGCCAGAGTCTCCCAACTCGGCGGTGATGCAACAACCGTGATATTTCAAGAACTCTTCACAACAACTTGTAATGGGTCTTAATCATGCTCCAATCTGAAGGTACAAACTGCAATTAAAATCCCTTATTGACAGCGTAATATTTAGTGGTCAATCAATATTTGTTTTTCAATGACCAATCCCCCTCCCGCCCCGTTTTTAAAGCAGGGTGTCCGATGGTCGATATATAATGCCAATGTGTATGATTTTGTTTTTTGGTGGTGGTTGTATATGGTATAACACAACAAATTAGGAACAACAAATAAGACACAGGAGGCACGGTGACTTAGTGGTCATCACTGTTGCTTCACAGTAAGAAGGTTGTGGGATCACTTCCTGCCTGGGCCTTTCTGTGTGGAGTTTGCATGTTGTCCTCCTGTTCACGTGGGTTCCCTCCAGATGCTCCGGTTTCCTCCCACTTTCAAAGGCATGCACGTTATGTGAATTGGTGACTCTAAATTGACCGTGCATGTGTGAATGTGTTTCTCTGTCTATACATCGCCCTGTGATAGACTGGCGTCCTGTGCAGAGTGTAACCACCTCACACACTACGACTGCTGGGATAGGCTCAGGCCCTTGATCGGAGTAAGCGGGTATTGAAAATGAGACACAAAATAGGAGAACTTAAATTAACTTTTTTTTGTTTTTAACACTGCTACTACATGCATTATCGTTGTTTCAAGGCAACTGTCTGTAAATGTTCTGTAATTTGTGTCTGTAGCATGGCCCAAGCAGAGGGTCACCTCTTTGAGTCTGGACTGCTTGAGGTGTCTTCCTCAGAGGGAGTTTTTCCTTACCACTGCTGCTCTGGGGGTTAGTAAGGTTAGACCTTACTTGTGTGAAGCGCCTTGAGGCAACTCTGTTGTGATTTGGCACTATATAAATAAAAATAAATTGAAAAATTAAATTGACAAAATCAAAGCACCCTTCCACATAACCCATACTGACAAGTGAACTTGTCGGCCATTTGGTGCTACTGGGAACTTCTGACTGTGTCCTCACCAAATTTCATGGCTGTAGGATTTATATTTTCAGAGATATGAAATTCTAAACATGTCTTCTCAGTTAAACTGCACCCCCCCCCCCCCCCAAAAAGGAATATGCAAACAGTACAAGTGGAAAAAAATAGTAAATTCTCAACATTCAACC